>NC_135237.1:263534864-263644864 GCF_051348905.1 Ranitomeya variabilis | reverse complement strand
ATATATATATATATATATATATATATATATATATATATATATATACCCTCGTATATGACTCATGGATAACTAAAGAGCTTTGGTAGGTTCTTGGCAAATTTGAAGGGACAAAAGTGTCAGTGAGCTGAGTATAGTTTCTGGACCAATGCAATGAATGACTTGAGGAGCAAGCGCTTGGGACCACAATAGACCCAGGAGGATCAGGCACAGACCAGACAGTGGTTCCTGTAATGTTCCTATGTTATTGATAGCCATAGGTTGCCCCCTGTGAGAGTACAGCGAGGTGTATGGTCCTCTCCCAGTAAGACCAGTGAGCAGATAGCTGGAAGGAGCAGGAGACTGTGATCCTGCAGCTCCACACCACGGTGCACACTGTGCCAGAAGATGCTGCTTATTTATTAATAACGAATCAGCCGAGCTGGGGCAAACAGTGCTGGTGATTCCGGCCTAGGGGTCGCCGCCTGCCCAGGGGTGGGCTGCCCGGGAGCAGCAGTCAGTGATTGGGATCTGCCCCAGATGTCAGGCACACATCCGCAGGGGGAGATGGCACCGCTGATAGCACACAGGCTTGGAAGGGGACACCGCTACTGGCTCAGGCTGCAGCTTGGCACAGATCAGACCCGTTATATATATATATATATATATATATATATATATATATATATATATATATATATATATATATATATATATATATATATATATATATATATATATATATATATATATATATATATATATATATATATATATATATTACAATTATCACATATTATTATGTATCTGTATTTGTGTTATCAGTACACACAAGCGAGAGATTGCTGCACGGGGGAATTTATACAGAATAATTGTACATAGAAATGTAGATTTATTTGGAGATGTTTTGTCATTATAAAGTTTTATGGAAAGTCTTTACCTCGGCAAAGACTTTCTTCAGTTTGGTATTACGAAGGAATAATATTGTGTTACTTTTTAACATGAATAAAATGAATAAACAGATAATTGTTTGTTTTTTACACTATGACTTTTGAAATAATACAGCACGATTATTTACTGATCGTTGAAATGAAAAAAAACAAAACGAAAAAAGCACAATTATATGCAGAATAGGAAACCATACACGATAGCGGAATAAAACCGAGCAGAAAGTTATAGCTATATGTAAATGTGCATCTCATGTACAGCACCATGGAATCAATGGTGCTTTATAAATAAATAATAATAATAATAATAATAATAATATTTGTGGGTGATCAGTGGCACACGGCGGCGGCTGGGCTGGGCAGGCTGCAATGTGCTGGGCAGGCTGCAATGTGCTGGGCAGGCTGCAATGTGCTGGGCAGGCTGCAATGTGCTGGGCAGGCTGCAATGTGCTGGGCAGGCTGCAATGTGCTGGGCAGGCTGCAATGTGCTGTGTTGTTGCTGCTCATCCTCCACTTGACAGCAAGTAGCCTTTCCCCATTCCTCCTCCCCCCCCCCCCCCCCGGAGCCCTGATTTATGAGCCTTGTTAAATAATCATTATTACTTAGCACCTTCTCCAGCAGGCTCTGGGAAAGCACCCTGGCTTTGTCACAACAACGCATGTGTCCAACAATTAGGACAAGCATGTCCATCCATCTAAATCCACAGTGTGGCTGCTGCTCTCCCCCAGGCAGCCTCCTATCACACTTACACAATAGTGGGGTTACAAGATGGGGCTGTAACTTATACAATGCAGTCTGCTAAAGTTCTGCAAAAAATAATAGCATGTACACATTTATATATATTATCTTATATCATATATTATTATTTTTATCAAATCTTGAGCTGAGTGCATTTGATAATTTACAGCAATATATTCTGTATCATAAATCTATATCTATCGTCCCATGTAGTTGTGTGAGGCTTTGTGACCCATCACTCCTGATTAACCCTCCCATGGCCAGCCATTGTTGGTTGCAGGAGTTGTAATGCTGGGTGCCCCTCCAGAGCATGGCTTGGGGGCATGTGCACAATGGCGGTGCCAGCTGCCCTTGTATGTCTTTGTTTGCTCCCTCCCTCCCTGCCTTGTTCCTGTAGGGCTGCATTATACCGTTTTTAATGAGTTTGTGTTTGCATGTCACCCGTCCCAAATCACTGCCATCCCCGAGCAGTGGGTGTAAATTCCTGCAGTACAGGTGTAGCTGCTAGGAACCTCGTGTCTGACAAATGCCATTGAGCCAGACTGTCAGCTTACACAGCCGAGAGGAAGGAGATCAAAGCGGGAGCAAGGAGCTCTCCTCTCCAGATTCGGGGCTTCATGGCTGGCAGATCCCTGGCTGCTCCTTCACTTGTGCCCCTCTCCGACCATTGTCAGGAATGAAGAGCTGCAGCAGCCTCCTCCCTGAGACCTCCAAGACTTCTCATCTCTAATGATGCAGCGCTAATTCCAGGAGAGGTGGCTGCATGGCTGTAGGAGCAGGACCCCCTAATCCCCCCTGCTCTTCTGCCATAGAGGAACTTCTCCTATCTGTAGAGTTAGGCAGCTCCATCCCTCTGGACTCCTGGCTGCATCTATTCTTCCAATCAGGAGTATTTCTAGCTCTTTTATGTGAGGAATAGAGGATTGTCCCCATGCAGCTAGGCCACAGTGTATATTTAATTAGAGTCATCTCGCTCCAATTTAATTACCTAATGAATTATTTGTTTAAAGGGTAAAGGCCTGTTTGGCAAGTACAGTGCAAATCATTGATAAGAACTTTTAATAGAAGGCCATTCTGGTTACATAATGCTACATTAGGTGGCTTTGCTCCCTGGGGTAGGCAGGCAGGACTAGCACTGCTGATGTCTCCCTGTCCTCACTGCTTGTCTATGGGGCTATCTCAGATCAGGAGGAGAGCCATCTCTGATGTTTCTACAAGGGTGGACGCAGCCTGGGCACATGACTCCTGCAATGGTGACATGGTGCCACCCTCCTTCTCAGGGTCACTGCACAACTACTCTCAGCAGTGCACTTACATCAGCCATTCTAGTGGTTTCTTATTTATGGCACACATTTTACATGGGTAATGGTTAACATATTATATACAGGATTTGGAAATTAATATTATCATTTAGGAGAGATTTTAAAGCTATGATCCTATCAGAAAAGATTTTATTTTTAATTGTTTTGTTTCGTGAACAATGATTTGGTTATACCTAATAATCACACACGCAACAATAAATATATGCTGTTAATAAAATGTTAATATTCTTTATTAGAATAATAATTATTGATAACTAATATGTATTAATGTGCTTATATTAAATGTTCTTGCTTCTTCTTAATAAAATTGTCACAGGATTCACTGCTGCGTGTAACTTTTTTTCTATTCTCTAAAAGCAGACATAGCTGTTGTATTATAACCCATTTAAAGCAGTTTTCCTGGATTTTGGTATTGATTAGCTATGCTTAGGATAGACAATCAATATTAAATCAGTGGAGTCCAATAACCGGCACCATGACTGATCAGGATCATTGCACTGATCAGCACACGTTGTGGTCTGTGTCTGCTAGAGCAGCTTTCTGCAGTTCTGTCCCATCCCAGAGAATGAGCTAATACCAAGCAGTGCCACTTTCTAATGCAGTGAGCTGTGCCTGGTGCCCCATTGGGCAGAGTATAGCCAGCACTGTAGCTTCTTCTATCAGCTGCTCAGTGGGGGCCAGGAGTTGGATCACTACTTGTCTGATGACATAACTTAAACATGTACCCATGTTATTCTACGGAATTGTGCACAAGTCTGATTTTTACATGGTCAGTGGAAAAAAAGGACAGCATGCACAATTCTCTGAGAATTGATGCCCATTTGTGTCTAATTAGAACACACTGGCATGACATAATGAAGAAGGTGGAGAAACTTTTTTCTTGCTCTCCACCTTTGTGAAGATCAGATCCCACTCTAATCAAACTCTGATGAGCAGAATCGGAACAATGTTCTCAAGTGGATACAAAATGGTCTTCTGCGTCTGCTTTAACCATACATCGTTAATAATAATGGTCAGAAAAAACCCTTTAAATCCTAATCAATAGGTGACAATGCCTTATTTCTAAGATAACAACCATGAGATAGCAAAATGTAGCAGAAAAATTCAACGAAGAATAAAAGCACACTAGAAACATCACTATAACGTATCATTGATGAAAAATGCACAAAGAAAATGAAATATATCCTAAAATACAGATCTACACAATATGGTAAGTATTCTGCAGCACAGTGTCTGCAAATTGAGATTTTGGCTTTTATCCTAAGTCATGTGACAAGGCTCCTTAGAGTGGATATTGACTGTTAGGATTGCTACTTCCAATAGGTGGCACTAGAGTTCTAGTCCTCTTCCTCTCTGAAGAGACAGTTTTCATATTTCCCAGAGGAGCATTGCGACTTAAAAGTCTCCTCACCTTGACATGTCAGGCTTGGGGAGGAGAAACCTTATCTTGGTCAGGGCCTCTCACACAGCCAAACCAGGTCTCATACTTGCACTAATGAGAGGAAGTACCCCCAAACACAGAGTCTGCAAATTGAGCTTTTGTATTTTTTGCTGTTATCCTAAGTCATGTGACAAGGCTCCTTAGAGAGCCGATATTGACTTTTAAGATTGCTACTTCCAATAGGTGGCACTAGAGTTCTAGTCTTTCTCTCTGAAGAGACAATTTGTGTAGTTTGCAAAAACACAGCCATTTTCCAAATCAATCAAGAAAATAAACCAAGCTGTGTGCGCGAGATTTCTGAAATCTTACAGACTTTGCTTGGGCTTTAAAATGCAGCTTAAAATTTGCATTAAAAAATGTAGCAAAAGAAATGCTGCAAAAATGCAATGTGTGAACATAGCTTTATTATTCTACTGAACATAGCTCACTATGGAAGCCTAGATAATATTATGATAAATGATATAGTGTATAACAAGCATCTATAGAAAGAGAGGAGGCCAGAGTCAGTGCTGAAATAGAATCTCTAATATCTATAATGTAGCTTATATAAGTGTGTGCTATAAAAGCAATATTCCTGTACGGTGCATGGTATGGATCCATGGACACTACACGTGCCAGCACATCGAATGTACAAAATAAAGAATCTGGTGGAACATAACACTTTTTGTTACATTCATGTAATATCATCAGAAAAGGGAAACATCTATATGAAACTGAAGGCCGACAAAGGTACAGAAAGACGGCATACACTTCTATGTGTTCTGTGCTAATGCTCCGTGCAAGTCAGAGCCTGCGGAGCATGTCTATACCTATGTCTATAGCATGCTGACAATGGAGAGTGCCTTGCTAAACTCTGAATGGAAGGAATGCTGTTAGATACGATAAAGCCATTATTCAGTGGATGGAAAGCGGACCAATTAGGCATATTCCGCTAGAAGGTATTTATAACATAGAGCAGAATTTATATATGAGCAAGTGTCAAGGAGATGTTCTAGTGACCAGTAGGTGCGCATGAAACCAATCGATAGAAAGTTGTATGATTTAACAGCAAAAAAAAAAAATCACTTTATCTTAAATACTTACTTTTTTTGGGTGACTGAATAAAAAGTGATGCAGAAAGAGAGCAGAATTCGCACCTCCGTGCACCTTCCCCTACATTCCCCCTAGAGGCTGTCTTGCCTGTGAGCCCCGGTGTGACAAGGAAGCCACCAGGAGTGAGCACACAGCAGTACGCAGGCCTCTCTCACACCGAGTCGATGCGTTTGCTGTTCTAACACTTGTTGATACTTTTATAGTGAATTCAAGTGACTCTCTAGCCAAAACCTGGAAATTCTTCTTTGCCCAAAGGTTGAAGCTTTTATCTCACTGTGAACAAGAATCTAGATGTCCCGTACTTTGCAGAGTTAGGCTCCTTTACTACCGATGTGCATGTTATACTATGGAACACGTGCTCTTTTAGAGAAAACTTGAAACTTAGGCGGATAGCAAAGGGACTGACATGACAAGTCACCGAGCCTGGCTCCATCGGCTTCTCCACTCCTGGCTTTGCATGTGGTTCTCCTGATGTGGGAGAGAACTGTCTGTCAAGAGGATCTTGGCAGGTGAAAAGCCAACTGGGATGGAGTGGGATTTATTTTCTCTGCATACCTAAAGGATCCTACACACATAAGAAAGCTGTCATCCTAAATGCTCGTTTAGCCAAAAATAGCCATCTCTTCCTACTTCCAGGAAGCAGGATACCCCAGCGCCACACCAAGAGGAGCCCCTTTTGGGACCTAATTTCAAATTTTCAAACAGCATCAGCTACTCAGTTTGAGAAAGACCCGGAACTGGGTCGAAACGTCACTTTTTTTCTTATCCTGCTGTATGTGTACATATATTTGAATGTCAAACACATGTGAATAAATACACCACTTTGCAAGCTATAACCCGAGAGAGTGCGGCTGTTTTCTCGCTTATTTGACTGGTATTGGGTTCTTCCCAAGTACAGCCTGCACCACATGATTTGCTGAGTGTGCTCCATTCCTTTGAATTTCTTCCTACTAACCTCTACACATGAAATAGTTGTCGGCCAAAAGATGATTGTACACTGAAATCGTTGTATTCTACTAATTTAAACCTGCTGCCAGAACCCCCACCACTGATTATCAGCTGTCTGCCTATGCACAGTGCACACAGAAAGCTACCAATCACTAGTGTGGGTGGAGTTATACACCCATATCCCATATTTATCCATTTATCTATCTATTATCTATCGATTTATTATCAATCTACCTATCATCTATCTATCTATCTATCTATCCCATATCTATCTATCTATCTATCTATCTATCTATCTATCTATCTATCTATCTATCTATCTATCTATCCCATATCTATCTATCTATCTATCTATCTATCTTATTTTTTTTATTTAATCGTATGAACATATATTTTAACATCATATAAGAATAAATAACAAACAATAAACAGTGATTGAAAGGGGACAAAGGAACAGAAATCAGAGTCGAAATGATGTAAAATATATTGACCAAGAGATCTAGATGTAATTTGATTGTTTGGTTGTCAAAATTGTTAGTCCTTTAGCGTCACCCAGGGTGCACCACGTGGAAGCGGACTAACGTTGCACTCTATCTATCTATCTATCCATCTATCTATCTATCTATCTATCTATCTATCTATCTATCTCATATCTATCTATCTATCTATCTATCTATCTATCCCATATCTATCTTTCTATCTATCTATCTATCTATCTATCTATCTATCTATCTATCTATCTCATATCTATCTATCTATCTATCTATCTATCTATCTATCTATCTATCTATCTATCTATCTATCTACCTGTCCCATATCTATCTTTCTATCTATCTTACAACATCTGCAAAGAGTTTGTATGTTCTCTCCGTGTTTGCGTGGGTTTCCTCCCACATTCCAAAGACATACTGATAGGGAATTTAGATTGTGAGCCCCATCAGGGACAGCGATGATAATGTGTGCAACCTGTAAAGCGCTGCGTAATATGTTAGCGCTATATAAAAATAAAGATTATTATTATTATCTTATTTATGGCTTTGTTTTCCCAGCATGGATTCATGTGGATACTGGGGTGCTCATGCCTTTATTATTTTTAAGAATGAACATATAGTAGTCTGTAGCTTAAATGTTATTACTCTATATGGGGACTCTGGATTGTTGTACAGATGACATAGATAAGGCAGTACAAATATTACTAATGAGAATATAATGTTTATGTTATCTAGTTATTAATCATATTTCAGCTTTTCTATTCATATTTTTCTATACAATCCTTTCTTGTTGAGAACCTATTGTGCCCAATATCTAATGGTTCCAAAAATAGAAGGATAAACGGTGAACATTGCCTAGCCATAGGGATTGAAGTCACCCAACGATCCACGTACATCATCACATATTATGCTGAACTGTAACAACTAGATATTGCAAACTAATTGAAATGAAATACAGCTGAACCAACCATTAAACTATGTTCGGATATCAGAGAATGCTTGTTTATTAAAGCCTGTTTAGCCCCCTATAAAAAGCCGTCTGTTTGTGTAATAAGATCTGTCCTCTGCCGAATGGAAATGACATATGTTCTCTTAAAGTGTATCGTTGTGCTAATAATTCTAGGTCATATGTTCTTCCATGAAATTTTATCTGGTTTGATTTAGATTTTATGTTTGTGTTTTAAGATAATTTTCCATCCAGGCCTTCCAGGTTTAGGATTCTTATCAATGGCTTAGCGATGACATTGTTTGTTGCTTGTGTAATCACAATAATTGATTCTAAACATCCTGGCACTTTACTTACGTTCATTTATAACAAAGCAATTTATGAGTAAATATACAGGAACGTGTAAGACATGGATAGCATTAATGATAGTAGAATCACATATGCAACCAGAGAGGCACGGGGATTGGGGATGTGTAGAGGTGCAATGATGTAATCACTCGATAAGCAGCAGATTAGATTTTATGTATATATCATTAGCAGGATTATTAAAATGGGTAAAATCACACCTTGTTACGTGATGGGCCAAGATTAAATTTGGGGCCAAAACAATCAACCTTGGACTAGATTGAGCATGGCTGGTGTCTGTGACCACAGTCCTGGCTCCTTTGTTATGATCGTTCTTCATAATGATGCCGTATAAATGCACTCTTCCAGTATTTGCATTCATTTAAGACTTAAGTATTAGTGGTCTGCTAGTGAGAGACTGTCTCATTAGTGGGGTTCCTGTCCTTTTAGGATTGATTATTAGTAAATGCCAATTTAGTTCCTCTCCCAGAGTGGTTGCTCCCCTTCCTAGTTCATATTTTGTTCTAAATGTTTCCACCAGTTTTTCCATTAGTTGTGATCTGGTTGAGTTGCATCAGATTTAGAAAACTGAGTTTATGTGAACCGAGCAAGCTGAGATTTGTGCAAGTCACTTCCATTATGCCTCATCACTACTATCAGGGAACAGAACAATATATGATATGCTATCTCAACGTTTGGCAAATTCAGCCAAATTTGTTGCCACCATATGCAATCCTTCCTACAGAGGTGGAGACCCAGGCCATTGACACATTCAGCACTAGCGTGTAGTAAATATCCCCCTGCGACCCAGGGAAAGAGAGAGATTCCTCACACTTGTCCCTCATGACTCTTTCTATTTAGACCTGTACATCCCCGCATGGTGTGACCGTTATTAACATTTCCAAAGTTAGTTTGAAAGCTACTGCAGGCCCATCCATCTCACATCAATTACCAGTCAATATACATTTCTATGTTGACCTGTACCTGTAATTACTATTTAATTAGAAAGCTACAGACATTTAAAAAAAATAAAAGAAGCTTTAGTACTGGGAGTAACAGCTTGTATTTGTGAAAGTAACATAAAGGGATTGGCAATAAATAGAGCTTCACACATATTCATTGACCGTTTGTACTGTTTTTGGATGAGGTAAAAGGTCTTTGTAATGATAATGAGGTCCTTCTTGTAATGGCCCACCTAACTTCCCCTAAAGGAAAGCTTTAATGAACATTGGAATGAAGGTGTGAGGAGAAGGTGTTGATTCCATCAGACCTGAAGCTTCTGTTTAATGCTTTACAAGAGGAACAGATGCTTTTCTATGCGTATTTTATCAGTCTAATTTGCATACAACCTAATTAAGCCCTAATGGTGTTAGTATTATTGTTATTACTGACCCCTTGTAAGAAAAGCACAGGGAACATGTGTTAAAAGAATGGGGTCAGACAAGTATAGCTGATTTTACAGAAGACTGAATAAATGATGGACAAATAATGTAGGTTTGCTGCTTACAACAGGTGGAGCTATAGAGTACAAGTCCTCTTCCTATATAAAGAAGCAATTTGCATATTCCATTTCCCAGAAGAGAATTGCTCCTCCTTACCTTGGCATGCCAGAGCCGGTATGTCACTCTCCGCAAGGAGAAATGTTACGCCTTAGACCTTAGTCCAGAGCATCTAACCTAGCCAAATCAGTTCTTATACTATGCACTGATGAGGTTGACTGTGAATTGTAGGATTGCTGTTCCAACAGGTGGCGCTATAGAGTTCAAGTCCTCTTCCTCTCTGATGAGGCAATTTGCATATCAAATAAACCACGGACATTATAGATATTAACATGCCACTAAATATGCACACATTTTTCAGTTTAATTCAATTAATACTGACAAGACTGATGTTTTGGTTACATAAATGGATTTCGATTATTTTTTAAGTAATAATATAAAAACACATTTCAACCTAAATATAGGTGACACTTGAGTTCAAGCCTTCTTCCTCTCTGAAGAGACAATTTGCATATTTAATTTCCCATAGGAGCATGCAAGGCTTTTAAGTCTCCTCATACTGGCATGCCAGACCTGGCATGTCACTCTCCAGAAGGAGAATCCATACTCCTTAGATCCCAACCTAATTTCTCAGAATTTGCAGCTCTGCCAAACCTCCAATGAGTTGTGATGTCTACAACATCTCACAATGCGTATGCTTTGCAAGATTTGTGTAGGTAGAATCTAAATTAAGACTGAAATATACAGTGGGGCAAAAAAGTATTTAGTCATTCAGCAATAGTGCAAGTTCCACCACTTAAAAAGATGAGAGGTGTCTGTAATTTACATCATAGGTAGACCTCAACTATGGGAGACAAACTGAGAAAAAAAAATCCAGAAAATCACATTGTCTGTTTTTTTTATCATTTTATTTGCATATTATGGTGGAAAATAAGTATTTGGTCAGAAACAAAATTTCATCTCAATACTTTGTAATATATCCTTTGTTGGCAATGACAGAAGTCAAACGTTTTCTGTAAGTCTTCACAAGGTTGCCACACACTGTTGTTGGTATGTTGGCCCATTCCTCCATGCAGATTGGGAAAAACTGATGCGAAGGATTCGTTTTTTCGACAGATCCGACTAGTGGATATGGCTAATTGGATTCTAAATAAATCAAAGCATGCTCAGTTTAAAAAACGGAGTCTGTCACCGGATTCAGTCATTTGATGGATCCGGCGCCCATAGGCTTCCATTAGAGCAAACAATAGACGTTGACGGATCCGTCGCTTTCCGATTTTTCAACGTACACAAAAAACGTTACTTTGTCCCTTGTCTCTGGCCACCAGACAAACAATTTTAGACAGATCCGGTGAACAAAGGATGAAACGTGAGGCCATCCATCGCAATCTGTCACTAATACAAGTCTATGAGAAAAAAACGGATCCTGCGGCATCGGATTAGTTTTTTTCAAAATTCGACGGATTGGGACTGATAACAAAAAACTGATGTGTGAAAGGGGCCTAAGATGCTTTATGATGTAATGATGTATGTGTAATGTGTAGTTATGCATCTTTATGGACCAGGGATAGAGCTAGGGAAATACAGTATTAGTGTAGGATCTAGTGAGAGTAATAGTAACAGGTAATATACGGCTTAGTACAGTGGGGGGGGCACTGTAAACTAATAGATTAGATAAGGTTAGGACAAGAGCTGGCTAAAGGCTGAGTCACACATAACGATATCGTTAACAATATCGTTGCAACGTCACGCTTTTGGTGACGTAGCAATGATCCCGCTAACGATCTCGTTATGTGTGACAGCGACCAACGATCAGGCCCCTGCTGGGAGATCGTTTGTCGATGGGAATGATCAGGACCATTTTTTGGTCGCTGATCACCCGCTGTGTTCACTTGTAACGCAGGGCCGCGCTTAGTAACCCGATATTTACCCTGGTTACCATTGTAAAAGTTAAAAAAAAACCAGTACATACTCACATTCTGATGTCTGTCACGTCCCCCGGCGTCCACAGGGTTAAAACTGCTTTCGGCAGGAGCGCTGGTAATATGCACGCGCTGCTGCCGAGAGCTTCCCTGCACTGAATGTCTCAGCGCTGGCCATAAAGCAGAGCACAGCGGTGACATCACCGCTGTTACTGCCGGCGCTGAGACATTCAATGCAGGGAAGCTCTCGGCAGCAGCACGTGCATATTACCAGCGCTCCTGCCAAAAGCAGTTTTAACCCTGTGGACGCCAGGGGATGTGACAGACATCAGAATGTGAGTATGTAGTGTTTTTTTTTTTTACTTTTACAATGGTAACCAGGGTAAATATCGCGTTACTAAGCGCGGCCCTGCACTCAGTAACCCGATGTTTACCCTGCTTACCCGGGTGCTGCAGGGGGACTTCGGCATCGTTGAAGACAGTTTCAACGATGCCGAAGTCATTCCCCTGATCGTTGGTCGCTGGAGAGAGCTGTCTGTGTGACAGCTCCCCAGCGACCACACAACGACTTACCAACGATCACGGCCAGGCCGTATCGCTGGTCGTGATCGTTGGTAAGTCGTTTAGTGTAACGGTACCTTAAGGGAATAGGGGATTTCCCAGTTAGGAAGGACCAGGGTAGTGAGAGTTCAGACTCTTCCTGGTGTTAGTCAGTCAGAGAGTTGGATGGAGAACAGTAAAGTTGTTTCAGGAACAAGTTAAGAAGAGGAGTCCAGTAGTTCAGCACCTCAGGGCTGGAAGTCACATGAGTATGAGGGAACAGGAGCAGCATGAGAACGACTAGGTTCAGTGGGAAATCCCGGAATGTCCAAGATTTACAATCTGGAAAAGGTTTGGAAAAGCCATCCTTCATTTCACCCATGGAGGGGAAAACAAACTGGGACCCCCAGGCAAGAAATAGTCTGGCTAATCGGGGAGCTGCAGTACCAGATGGTACGTTACTGGAACAAAGATTGCTAAGAGAGCAAGAGATCTATGATCAGTGAGAATTACTGTGTGATGATGACTGAACTGAACTTGCTATAGCTTGCCGAATAAAAGGGAACCTGAGCAAATTTGCTCATCTTTAGTCCTTACCACATCTTCCCAACACTGCCACTAACATTGGAGTCCTCCTGGTCACACCCAGGAGGGGGCTGCGGAAGACTGTGAATGGTCATAGCGCTATGATGTCACAACATGTGCCCCCGATCTTGTACACGAGGATTTCAGCACAAGTGGTAGTAACCACTAGATGCAATGGGGAACGAACTAGTGACCATGAGGAGAGGTAAGCAGTAAAGTGAGAATAAGCATTTTTTATCCTTATGATGGTTCCTTACAATTTATAAAAATGTCGGCAAGCCATTGGCGAATGCAGATTTTCATAAAAGTTGAATAGAATTCAAGTCCCCACAAATATTTTCACTCATCTCCACTTTGATTGTTAGAACTATAGTTGGGTTTGGATTTGAGTCCACAATATGGATGTTAGAATGCAGTTACATGTTGATTTGAATGGGAACTGTGTAATACCTAATTTATCCTTTGGGGGTGCTGCAGGGAAGTTAAACACCTATTGTACAGGTACGATGCAAATTACAGCTGAATGCCTTAGCTTTGTGCAGTAAGGCAATTGTGGCACACGCGCACACTTTTTTTTTACTGGAATCTTTCAGATAATAAAGAATTATCCAATACAAACAACCCATTAACCCCTTAATGACTGGGTGATTTTTCATTTTTGTTATATATTTTTTCCACTCTTCCCAAAAGCTTCCTTATTGTGCCATTGGCGTATGTATGAAGGCTTGTTTTTTGTGGGATGGGTTGTAATTTTGAAAGACATTATTCATTTTACTGGGTAATGCACGGATAAATAGGATAATAATTCCAAGTGCGGTGAAATCGTTCAAAAATGCAATTCCACCGCATTCTTTGGGTTTTGTTTTAACAGCATTTATTGTGTAGTTAAATTGATCTGACAACATGATTATCCAGGTAAGTGTGATTACAGAAATACAAAAGTTGCTTAATTCTTTTAGTTTTACTATTTTAGTGATTAAAAAGAAATCTAATCTTTCTACAACATGGTTTGTCTTGTTATATTTTAAGACCAGTAATTTTTTTGTTGATCAGGCTGTAGCAGGGCTTGTGCTTGTTCATGCCGAGCTCTGACTTTTAGTGGTACAGATTTGGGTTATATTTGATTACTTTTATTGCTTTTTATGTGGAAAGTGCAGTAATAAAAAAATGGTGACTTTGGTGTTGGGTTAAACAATTGTATATTTTAATAGGCTGAACTTTTATCATTGTGAGAATACAGAATATGCTTTGTGTTTAAAATATATTTATACTTAACTGAACAAAAGCAGGTATTTGATATAATTTGAAATCCTTTTTTTTAATTTTTCACGTATTATTTTTAGTCTCCATAGTCCCCATTTGATTGCTTGTACTATACAATGCAATACATTTGTATTGTAGTGTATAGTACTAATCACAGTCTCCCATGAATTCCAGCCGCAAATGGTGTACCAATACCAATACCAATATGGCAGCAATCAGGGCCTTCAGTAGTCGTCGGCTGCTGTGGCAAACCATCGGCACCCTATGATGATGTCATGGTGTCCAGTGTCCAATGGAAAATTATAAATTATGCAATCTAATGTCATCTGCCCTAGGTGGAGTGTAGTGGGCTCCCTTCTGAGCCCACTTCACACACCCTAATCTGCTTCATGATCTATCTATCTAGTGTGACAGGCAGTGACAGGCATTATATGTGAGGGGTGATATGTATCCCCCAGGATGCGCACAGAAGCATATTGAGGCCGCTGGAGTGCATTGCAGTCACAGGCATAGCTGTGATTGCAGTGCAAAATTAAAGAAAGTTTGGTCTTGGACAAGCTATTTGTCCAAGGCAGATTTAAGAAAAGCCAGCATGGGCTTTTATTTTGGGAGCAAACTACAGGATGGTAGTGGGGCAGTTTGCTCTCTCCAGGCCGGGTCTTACAAGTGGCCTATTGCCACAGAGTTTATTTAAAAACCCTGCAGTAAAGGTTTTGGGTGTGTCAGTGTGTTGTGTGAGGCAACACAGGGCCAAGAGTAGCAAACGCCTGGCACCCCTCAGCGTGACATGGTGGTGCAGTTGCCCTCGGTAGCCGGTCTCAGAGACGGACTGTTATGATGCCCCTGGTGTGATCCGGAGAATACCGTGTGCTGTTCATTTTGTAAGTTGTTTGGACATTAAACACGTTTGCTTTGAAACTTTCCTGGGTCACTGCCTCATTGCAGCACGGTGTGAACACCGCTGCACTACACTATCTATCTATCTGTCCCATATCTATCTATCTATCTATCTATCTATCTATCTATCTATCTAATATCTACCTATCTATCTATCTTTCTATCTGCCCCATATCTATCTATCTATCTATCTATCTATCTATCTATCTATCTATCTATCTATCTATTCATTATTTATCTGTCTATCTATATCTATCTATCCATCCATCCATTATTTATGTATCTATCTATGTATCTATCTCTAGCTATCTGTCCCATATCTATCTATCTATCTATCTATCTATCTATCTATCTATCTATCTATCTATCTATCTATCTATCTATCTATCTATCTATTGATTGTTTATCTGTATCTATCTATCTATCTATCTATCTATCTATCTATCTATCTCTCTATCTGTCCCATATCTTTCTATCTATCTATCTATCTATCTATCTATCTATCTATCTATCTATATCAATCTATCTATCTATCTATCTATCTATCTATCTATCTATCTATATCAATCTATCTATCTATCTATCTATCTATCTATCTATCTATCTATCTATCTATCTATCTATCTATTCATTATTTATCTGTATCTATCTATCTATCTATCTATCTATCTATCTATCTATCTATCTATCTATCTATCTATCTATCTATCATTTATGTATCTACCTATGTATCTATCTCTCTATCTGTCCCATATCTTTCTATCTATCTATCTATCTATCTATCACAGGACATTAAGGGGTTATTTAATGTATCACACCTAATGGATAGCCTACAACAGATATGTTATGCATTTCTGCTAGTGAAACCAATTCTCCGGCAGCATGTAGAAATGATGACAAGCTCAGTAATGTTTTTATTGTTGGTTAAAAAAGTATAACATTTAAAGAATAAATAAAAAAAACCTTTTCTGAGAGCATGCTATTTCGGCAGCTTTACACTCACTATACTTATAAATCATCATTAATACTAAGTTCAGAATTTTGTGACTTGAATTGTTTCTTTAAATAAAAGCAAATCCTGCAAGTATATGTGTGTGTGGTATATTAACAATTTAAATGTTAAAATATCATCATGAAGCAAAAAATAATGTAATTTTTTAATGAAATGCCTTATAGTCCTTCCTTGTTTAGCACCGCTACTTATTTCTCAGAGTTCGTCTAGAAACACTGCTATTTCCATAGATCTGCGTTTAAAGAAAAATGACTCCACCAGAGGGCTCACTTGGTCATATGACCTGCTCTGCTCTGGGTTTATTAGGATAAAAGGAGCAAGTTCTTACAGTATTTGACTGTGCGGATTGGAATGTATTGTATATGACACTGTCCAAGCATCATACGCTCCCTTCCCGTTCTGCGGACCTTGTATTACGCTACTTGTCATTTCTTTTGTGTCTGCCTATAACGTTATTAAGGAATTACTCCATCATAATCGTATGCAAAATAGGAATTTTCTTATTAATGAATGTAAGACATGAAAGATTACACAAAACCAAGGAAATTACAGACGATGCAGAGCTGTGATTTCAGTATAAACTCTCTTATACATAGTGGGAAGTAATATATATGACGTTTTATTCATTTCTTCTTATAAATAGATTATATTTCAGACAAGCAACTGAGTCTGACACACAAGTGGCAGACGGGGCAGCAGGACTCAAGGATCATAATTATTTCACTTACGGAGTGAAATGCCCTTTAATATTAACCATATAAATGACATTAAATACAGAGAAGCAGAAAACACATTGGAAATGACATATGAGCACAAATAGTAGCGGATAGTAGAGAGCGCTCATAATGTACCTGCCCCAAGCACAGGACTCTGTTCATTGTGAAGGTTAAGTACTAGCAGAATACAGTACATTAATGTTATCTCATTTGTTATAAAGTATTGCAGCCTCCTAAGTATCCGCTAGCAGCGAGAATCTTGTGTCAATTACTGAACAGCTTGCATTGTGCTCTATTACATTAGAGTACAGCTGTGCAAGAGTCAGCACTGAAAGAGCCGCATTTCAAGCAGACCAAATCACTTAACCCTGCAATGTCAACAAACTTGAGATGATCTGCCAAGTATCAGCAGACTTGCCGCCCATTTGAACTGCACAAAAAGTATCTTTACTTATACAATTCGGAATTTTTTTTTCTCATATCACAATGAATATTTTATTCTTTGAGGGTTTTAGAAGTTTCTTTTGTTTTACTTATTTAGACAGTGCGAAATGGATAGTGCAGAATAAAATGCAGATGAAGTTAACAATTTCCGAAAAATGATTACTGAGACACACACAACGGGGAATAAATATATTACTAATCCTGAAGCTGATGCTTGATTTAACTTCGCGAGATTACATCAGAAAGCAGCCTCTAGTTTCTTGTATTCAATGAACAAAGTGCAATTTAATTAAAGGGGTTATCCAGGACTTTTATTTTTTTTTACTACAGGTCTAAAATATAACACGCGCATAAATTCTCACTAACTGTCTGTTGTGTCCAACTTTGATCTCTGCCGGCACAGAACAGTCACAGAAGGTGCTCCAAATCATTCCATATCTTCCGCTGACATCATATCGACAGAGCAATGGCTTCTCTCCCACTCGGCTTTCCTGAAAGGGCGTGACACCCCTGATGAAGCCATTTTCATTGACGTAATGCTCGAGGCTCGTAGCTTATCCATTTATGCTATCATTTTGGGTAGCACCATTTGGCCACACACCTATAAGACTTGGTATTTATACTTTTTTTCTAGGATTCAATCTCTTTGATATTTTCTACACTTACTAGTTCTATTCTGTTTATTTCCTTGGTGCATTATATGCATTATTGTTATGATATGATTCACTTTATTCTAATTTGGCTTCTTATTCATCTACTCAATACCATTGTGCTCAAAACCACATTCAAGTAGTTTATTAACCCTTCAGGTTCTTCACAATAATTATAACACTAAACCCATACCGTATCTCAAGGGCACAAAAAACTGAATATTATATCAACCAAAAAAGAGAGAAAAACAGTATAAAGTGCCAATATATCAAAGATTTTATTAAATACTTATTAAAAAACTTTTTTAAGCCAAGAAAATATATACAAGGTAACTGCTTAGAAAGCAGGGGCAGCCACTACGAATATATATACTGGTTTTCTACCACAGCAATGTCTGCATACAAATAGTCAATCGTAATCAAAATTAGAATCACAAGTACATCAACTACATAGTGTAGGGGCATAACACCCTGTCAAAATCAATGATGGCAATGTGATAAAAAATATTAATGAGCAGCACTTACATGGAGAGTGTCTTTATGTGTGGCGTCCCTGCCGCCCCAACGCACGTTTCGCTTCTTCGTCAGGAGGCCTCAATTTGACTTTTTGAGTGCAAAATTGTCTGGAATAGGTAGGGGGCACCATGTTGCGTTTGCTGAGCCCATGATGTGCCTAAACAATGGAAACCCCCACAAGTGACCCCATTTTGGAAAGTACACCTCTCAATTAATTTATCTAGAGCTGTGGTTAGCATCTTGAACTCACAGGTGCTTTGCAAAATTTTAAATATTGAAACGTGAAAATTAAAAATGATGTTTTTTTCCCCAGAAATGTTGTTTTAGCCCCAAATTTTCCTTTTCATAAAGGTAGCAGGAGAAAATGAACCCCCAAATTTGTATTCAATGTCGTTTGAGTATGGCAATGCCCTATGTGTGTTCAAAAACTGCAATTTAGGCACAGTGGGAAGATCAGAAGGGAAGGAGATTCATATAGGAGTGCGGATTTGCTTGGAATGTTTTGCGGGTGCTATGTCACATTGGCAGAATCTCTGAGGTGTCAGGACAGCAGCACTACCATAAGTGACACCATTTTATAAACTACACTTCTTGATGAAATTATCTAGGGGTGCATTGATTTCACAAAATTTAATAGCATTGAGCCTTGAAGAAAAAAGAAAGTATATTTTTACCACTATAATGTTGTTTTAGCATTAGAGTTTACATTTTCACAAGAAGAAATAGGTTAAAATGACCAAATATTTTGTTACACAATTTCTTGTGAAATACCCTATAGGTGGCTGTACAATACTGTTTTGCCACACGACATGATGAAGGGAAGGAGAATATTTGACTCTTTCAGAACAAATTTTCGTTGAATAGCTTGCGGACTCCATATACATAGCTCCAAAGTGTGAGAAGAGCAGAATCCCCTTCAATTAATCTCATTTTGGAAATTACACCCCTCTCAGAACTTACCTACGAGTGTAGTGATGATTTTGACTCCAGGGATGTTTTCCAGAAACAAGCAGCAATGGATGTTGTACAGGTGCATCTCACAAATTAGAATACCATCAAAAAGTTAATTTATTTCAGTTCTTCAATACAAAAAGTGAATCTAGTATATTATATAGAGACATTAGAAACAGAGTGACGCATATCATATAACCATCATTGATTGTGGATACTTCACACTAGACCTTGGAAACCAAGGTCCCAGAGTCTGGAGGAAGAGTGGAGAGACAGACAATCCAAGTTGGTTTGAGGTCTAGTGTGAAGTTTACACATATATATTTTATTTTATTTTTTTTTGCTATTGTGTCTAAATAAATTTAATATACTTTTAATCATGAATTTGCATGCTTCTTTTCCTTACAACTTTTCACTACTCCCACATACTACTCCACTATCTGCTATGCCCACTTTCATATTCTAGAATAATGAGAAATGATACAGTAAAAGAAAGAGAGGTGCAAAAAGTCATTGAAAGTCAGGACACCCGCTGAAATCTATCAGTTATTAGAAACAATCCTACAAATCCTGCCAAAAATAATAGCACCTGGTTCAACTGATGGCCAATGAAAATGTGTCTAAGGCTACTTTCACACTTCTGTCTTCTGGGCTCCGTCGCAATCCGTGGTTATGGGCAAAAAATGGATCCTGCAAATGTGCTTGCAGGATGCGTTTATTGCCCATAGACTTGTATTAGCGACGGATCGCGACGGATGGGCACACGTCGCATCCGTCGTGCGATTGATCCGTCATGTTTTGGAGGACGCGACACACAAAAAAGCGTTTAATGTAACTTTTTTGTGCGACGTGTCCGCCATTTCCGACCGCGCATGCGCGTCCGGAACTCCGCCCCCTCCTCCCCGCTCATCACAATGGGCAGTGGATGCTTTCTTCACACATGCAAAAGTGGCTTTTAATACTATAATTACATAATCTTTGCTGGTTGTGATTTATATACTCTTGAAATTCCTCTGTAGTCCTGCTTTGGCAGTGCGATTCTGTTTTTTATTAATTTATATGCATTTCATGTTAATAAAATGTATATTTTGGCATAAGATACTCCTTTTCTCCTCCCTACTATAATTAGCTGTTAGGGGTTGTATATAACTACTGTATGAAGATGCAGATTTTTTTATACCAATTTTCTGATGTTTATTTAGAGGAAACTTAGCAACAATTAAAATAACTAAAACATGTCTAAACATTTGGCACCCTTGAAATTGTTCCAAAGAATTGAGTATTTCTTCCAGAGAAATATTTCACTTACACATGTTTTGTTGTAAACATGTTTATTTCCTTTGTGTGCAAATTATAAACAGTTACAGAAATTGCACTACAAAATTTGGTGGTCATTAGGTGACAACTCTTTTTTGCTTGTCTCTTGTACTTCTTCGTATTGTGGCTATGGAGACAAGACATCAAGGAAAATGGAATCCATCAATGCTTGCAGATTACTGTTGGACAATTGTAAGAGATGATTATTCAATGAAGGAATGCAAGAGACAAGCAGAAAAAAATTGCCACTAAATAAGGACCAAATTCTGTAACTGTAACTGTTTATAATTTGCACACAAAGGAAATAAACATGAACAACAAAGCATGTGCAATTAAAATATTTCTCTGGAAGAAATACTCAATTTTCTGGAACAATTTCAAGGGTGCTAACACTTTTAGCCATTATTGTATACTTTGAGGATATTCTCTAGCAACTCTTCATAGTTATCTGTTCTTGAGTTTACCAAATAATTAGTTACTACTAGTGATGGGCGGGTTCACCCTAGGTTTTTTGTAAAGGTCGAGCTTGGGTCAGGAGATGATGAGAACGTACGTTCGAACCCCGCACTTGGTCTTTACAGATTTGTGATGGGGCTGGGGGCTGTAAAAGAAATCATAAAATTAATAATAAACATTATAATTATATTTACCGGTCCAGCAATGCGTCCTCCCGTCTCGCGGTCTCCCGGCCGCATCTACTTCCAGGGTCGCTTATTAACTTTCAGGTTATTCACGAAACTGCTCGGTGCTCGGCAATATTCAGCTGACGTTGGCAGTGTTTGTGCGGTGATGTCAGGGTTCACCCCAGTTCATGGCCCAAGCCATGAACTCGGGTCAACCCTGACGTCACTGCACGAACATAGCCGGAAAAAGTCGAAGACTGCTGAGTGAAGTTAATGCCGCTGGAAATTAATGAGCGGCCCCGGAAAGAGATGCGGCCGGGAGACAGCGGGACGGGAGGACGCGTCGCTGGACAGGTAAATATAATTATAATGTTTATTAATAATTTTATGCTTTTACAGGCCCTGTACCAGAACTGTAATACAGGTTTCCCATGGAAACCCATGTACGGGTCCAGAACTTTGCAGTTCGGATTCTCCCATCCCTAGTTACAACTAATGCGAATACTATCCATGCAGCCTTTTTCTTGCCCTGCAATAGAGAAGCTTCTCATCTCAAAGAAGCTAACAAATCTGAAGTCCAATAAAGACTACTTCCTTTATCTTTACTTCACTCATCTTTGGAATTGTATCAATGAGATACTTGAATGCCTTTGAATTTTTATCCATTGCCTTTTCAATGTTTTTGTTAGGCCCAACTTGATATGCAATGGTGGTAACTAAACCTATGACCTTTAAGTCACCACAGAGGGGCCACAAATGTTGGTCATAGTTGAGGCACCTCAACAGCTATTTCATGTTGTCACAGGTTTCTTTCCTGTGGACTACTTAACCAACTGGAATTGAAAGTAGCCCATTGCCATTATGAAGCAAGATGGCTTTTAGGCTTGTTTTGGATTAATTGATAGAGAGCCTCCATTCCTCTAGATTAAGGGCTATCAATGTTGTTGCATGCTACAAGATTGCCCTCGCTTAAGATTTATTGGCCAAGATCTTTATCATGGTTGCGGAACAAATAAATCCGACCATAGACCGCTAGGGGATTCCACTGTTGTAGCTTGGAACCTAAAGGCTGAGTCACACATAACGATATCGTTAACGATATCGTTGCAGCGTTACACTTTTGGTGACGTAAGCAACGAACCCGCTAACGATCTCATTATGTGTGACAGCGACCAATGATCAGGCCCCTGCTGGGAGATCGTTGGTCGATGGAAATGATCAGGACCTTTTTTTGGTCGCTGATCACACGCTGTCATCGCTGGATCGGCGTGTGTGATGCCGATCCAGCGATGTGTTCACTTGTAACCAGGGTAAATATTGGGTTACTAAGTGCAGGGCCGCACTTAGTAACCCGATATTTACCCTGGTTACCATTGTAAAAGTAAAAAAAAAACAGTACATACTCACATTCTGATGTCTGTCACGTCCCCCGGCGTCCACAGGGTTGACTGTGTCAGCGCCGGCCGTAAAGCAGAGCACAGCGGTTACTGCCGGCGCTGACACATTCAGTGCAGGGAAGCTCTCGGCAGCAGCGCGTGCATTACCAGCGCTCCTGCCGAAAGCAGTTTTAACCCTGTGGACGCCGGGGGACGTGACAGACATCAGAATGTGAGTATGTAGTGTTTTTTTTTTAACTTTTACAATGGTAACCAGGGTAAATATCGGTTACTAAGCGCGGCCCTGAAACTTAGTAACCCGATGTTTACCCTGGTTACCCGGGTGCTGCAGGGGGACTTCGGCATCGTTGAAGACAGTTTCAATGATGCCGAAGTCGTTCCCCTGATCGTTGGTCGCTGGAGAGAGCTGTCTGTGTGACAGCTCCCCAGCGACCACACAACGACTTACCAACGATCACGGCCAGGTCGTATCGCTGGTCGTGATCGTTGGTAAGTCGTTTAGTATAACGGTACCTTAAGAGCTCAGCCTTACTCTTGGGCAGATCGAAGTCTTTAAGAAGATTGTTCAGTTTACTTTGTATTATAAGGTGTTTTTCAGTTTAGGCTGAGTGCTGACAAAGAGTTTGGCTCGTGAGAGCAAGATGTTTCATGACACCTAGTGCTGTATTCTTCCTCACGTGACTCAACTAAAAATGTTGATGGTGCTTTTAAAACTAGCAGTTCTTCTGTATATGGTGCTGAGTGAACTGCAGATGAAATGTTTGGATAGTGTAAAGTCCACTTTTTCCATGAAATCTCTTTCCTAATGGGGGACACCATGCCGAATTAGTAATTGATAATATGATTGGTTGGCTCTCTCCAGATCATTGGGACTGCAAAAGGCATGGTTTGTCTCTTCCCATGAAACTACTGGATAAGCTGAGATGCAAAGAGTTTGGAGCATATGTGTGGAGCCCAACTCTTGTCCTGATCTCCTATTCTGCAGCCAAAATATAGGTTGTATCATGGTAGTCAAGTTTCACCTTTGTGACGCAAAAGTTGCTTTTCAAGATCTGTAGCAAAAACTTTCTATTTGTTAATGCAAGAACAAGGCATATCTGAAAAAAATATAGAAACATATCAATATGCTAAGAACCTAAGAAATCATAAAACTGTACACCTTACACAGAGAGCATTTATAAACGTATGTGATGCAACTGTAATTAGGATTACATCATTGGAGCTGAGTTGCCATTTTTTGATTGGTCACCCTAAGATGATAGAATACTGAAGGCACAATAGATTAAACAGATGATATAATAAACTAGCTACTAACAATGCAATAATGATGATGAAATAATAAAGATGGAATTTTTCTATAAGATTGCATGAAAGGTGTCATAAGTAATTAGAACCTCCTCTGGATCTTGAAAATTAAAGCCAATCAGCAAATGTAAACCTCATATTCATTTTCAGCACCAAAAAATTAGTTTGTTACAAATGTTTTAATCTCAACCAATTTGGCTGTAAGACAATGTTACAGAACAATTTCAAAACTATTCAAGGTTACATTGCGCACTGTTGGGGCCATATTTTGGAAGTGTAAAGAACTGACAAGGACCAGGTGCTCCCCGTAAGATTTCAGACAGAGGAGAGAAAAGAATTAACAGAAGCTACAGAAAGACCTTAAATCAGCAGGTAAAATTATTTCAAATAAAACTATAAGTAATGCACTCAATCTGCATGCACACTCACCATGCAAGACTCTATTGCTGAACAAAAAGCCCAATCAAAAATGTTTAAGCACATTTAATGTTTGCTCAACAACATTTTGACAAGCCTGTAAAATACTGGAAGAGTATAGTCTGGTCAGATGAGACCAAAATTGAACTCTTTGGACTCCAAAATACACACTATGTTTAAAGGCCAAAAGGCACTGCTTATCACCCCCAAAACACCATACCAACTGTGAAGTTCGGAGGTGGGAACATCTTGTTGTGGGTTTGTTGTTCAGCATATGGCACTAGCAAACTTCATAATCAGGGAAGCGTGGTTCAAATCCCGCGCCTGTCGCTGATTGGTCACGGGCAGCTGGCGAGACCAATCAGTGACGTGGGATTTCCGTTACAGACAAACAGACAGAATTAGACGATTATATAGCAGATAACCGATGCGTTAGAATCGGGCCACCATCTAGTATTCATATAAACATTGGTGCTTACATTTATGTTTTAACCCATTGGACACACTGCCATTATTTTTCTCCTGTCTTTATTTTAAGAGTCAAAACTTTATTAGTCATCTATCGCTGTATGACTGCTTGTTTTCTACAGGATGACTTATAGTTTTCAAAGACACCATTTATTTTACCATATGATAAACTTAAAAACAGGGAAAATTTTTATTCTCTTCCTTACACATTGTCCTCCATGTTGTTCTCTTCCTCACAGACTGTCCTCCATGTTATTCTCTCCCTCACACACTGTCCTCCATGTCATTCTCTCCCTCACACACTGTCCTCCATGTTATTCTCTCCCTCACAGACTGTCCTCCATGTTATTCTCTCCCTCACAGACTGTCCTCCATGTTATTCTCTCCTTCACAGACTGTCCTCCATTTTATTCTCTCCCTCAGACTGTCATCCATGTTATTTTCTCCCTCACAGACTGTCCTCCATGTTATTCTCTCCCTCACAGACTGTTCTCCATGTTATTCTCTCAAACACACACTGTCCTCCATGTTATTTTCTCCCTCACTGGCTGTCCTCCATGTTATTCTCTAACTCACAGACTGTCCTCCATGTTATTCTCTCCCTCCCAGACTGTCCTTCATGTTATTCTCGTTCTAGTATATGTATGTAGTTTATTTATGAACGCTGATTGGTCAAGGCTGACCGGGCGCGATCAATCAGCGACGCGGGATTTCGGTTACAGACAAATAGACACTTAGACAATTCCAAATTATTATGCAAATTACATTTTTATCAGATTTTCCTAAATGGTCGGTGCAAATGACAGTCAGTCTAATAAAAGTCATCACCCGTTAGATTATACATCGAATTTTATTGAAGAAACCTCCCAATGATAACAGTATAATCTCCAAAATGAATAAAAACTCAAAATGCACTGTTCCAAATTATTAGGCACAGTAGAATTTCTAAACATTTGATATGTTTTAAAGAACTGAAAATGCTCATTTGTGGAATTTGCAGCATTAGGAGGTCACATTCACTGAACAAAAAAGCTATTTAACTCCAAAACATCCTAACCGGCGAAGTTACATGGTAACATAGGACCCTTCTTTGATATCACCTTCACAATTCTTGCATCCATTGAACTTGTGAGTTTTTGGAGAGTTTCTGCTTGTATTTCTTCCCTCCCAGAGCTGCTGTTTGGATGTGAACGGCCTCCACCCTCATAGATCTTTTGCTTGATGATCCTCTAAAGGTTCTCTATAGGGTTGAGGTCAGGGGAAGATGGTGGCCACACCATGAGTTTATCTCCTTTTATGCCCATAGCAGCCAATGAATCAGAGGTATTCTTTGCAGCATGAGATGGGGCATTGTCAGCATGAAGATGATTTTGCTCCTGAAGGCATGTTTCTGCTTTTTAGACCATGGAATAAAGTTGTCAGTCAGAAACTCTATATACTTTGCAGAGGTCATTTTCACACCTTCAGGAACCTTAAAGGGCCTTACCAGCTGTTTCCCATGATTCCAGCCCAAAACATGAGTCCTCCACCTCCTTGCTGACGTTGCAGCCTTGTTGGGACATGGTGGCCATCCACCAACCATCCACTGCTCCATCCATCTGGACCGTCCAGGGTTGCTCAACACTTATCAGTAAACAAGACTGTTTGGAAATTAGTCTTCATGTATGTGTGGGCCCAATACAACCATTTCTGCTTGTGAACACTGTTTAAGGGTGGCCGAATAGTAGGTTTATGCACCACAGCAAGCCTTTGAAGGAGCCTACACCTTGAGGTTCGAGGGACTCCAGAGGCACCAGCAGCTTCAAATATCTGTTTTCTGCTTTGTAATGGCTTTTTAGCAGCTGCTCTTAATCCGATGAACTTGCCTGGCAGAAATCTTCCTCATTATGCCTTTATCAGCACAAACACATCTGTGCTCAGATACAGCCACAAATCTCTTAACAGTACAATGATCACGCTTATGTTTTTGGAAAATTTCTAATGTTTTCATCTTTTCACCAAGGCATTGCACTATTTGATGCTTTTCAGCAGCAGAGAGATCCTTTTTCTTTCCCATGTTACTTGAAAACTGTGACCTGCTTAATAATGTGGAACATCATTTTTAAGTAGTTTTCCTTTAATTAGAATCACCTGGAAAACCAATTATCACATGTGTTTAAGATTGATTTCAGTGATCCATTGAGCCCTGAGACACAAGACCATCCACGAGTTTATTTGAAAAACAAAACAATTAAATCTTTATTACACTTAAATCCAATTTGCATAATAATTTGGAACACAGTGTATATGTATGTATATATATCTACTATATAATTGTCTAAGGGTCATTTCCATCTGTCCTTCTGTCTGTCTCTCTGTCTGTCACGGTTATTCATTCGCTGATTGGTCTCGCCAGCTGCCTGTCATGGCTGCCACGACCAATCAGCGACGGGCACAGTCCGGAAGAAAATGGCCGCTCCTTCCTCCCCGCAGTCATTGCCCGCTCCGTACTCCCCTCCAGTCAGCGCTCACACAGGGTTAATGGCAGCGTTAACCGACCGCGCTATGCCACGGTCGGTTAACGCTGCTATTAACCCTGTATGACCAACGTTATACTATTGATGCTGCCTATGCGGCGTCAATAGTAAAAATATCTAATGTTAAAAATAATAATAATAATAAAAAAAATCGTTATATACTCACCGTCCGTCGGCCCCTCGGATCCACAACAGGCCTTCCCTGCTCGCGACGCTCCGGTAACCGGTCCATGCTGCGATCTCGCGAGATGATGACGTGCGGTCTCGCGAGACCACTACGTCATCATCTCGTGAGACCGCAATGCAATCTTCAGACCGGAGCGTGCGACGAGCATCGGTAACCAGCTGCTTTGATCCTGAGGCTCTGGAAGGTGAGTATATAACTATTTTTAATTTTAATTCTTTTTTTTAACAGGGATATGATGCATACTATGTGGCTGGGCAATATACTACGTGACTGGGCAATATACTATGTGGCTGGCCAATATACTTCGTGACTGGGCAGTATACTATGTGGCTGGCCAATATGCTACGTGACTGGGCAATATACTATGTGGTTGGGCAGTATACTATGTGGCTGGGCATTATACTATGTGACTGGGCAATATACTACGTGACTGGGCAGTATACTATGTGGCTGGGCAATATACTACATGACTGGGCAATATACTATGTGGCTGGGCAATATACTATGTGGCTGGGCAATATACTATGTGGCTGGGCAGTATACTACGTGGCTGGGCAGTATGCTATGTGGCTGGGCAGTATACTATGTGGCTGGGCAATATACTATGTGGCTGGGCAATATACTATGTGGCTGGGCAATATACTATGTGGCTGGGCAGTATACTATGTGGCTGGGCAGTATACTACGTGGCTGGGCAGTATACTACGTGGCTGGGCAGTATACTATGTGGCTGGGCAATATACTATGTGGCTGGCCAGTATACTATGTGGCTGGGCAGTATACTATGTGACTGGGCAATATACTGTGTGGCTGTGCTATATACTACGTGGCTGGGCAATATACTACGTGGCTGGGCAATATACTACGTGGCTGGGCAATAGCATATTCTAGAATACCCGATGCGTTAGAATCGGGCCACCATCTAGAATATATATATATATATATATTAAGTATAATAATGGTCGTTGTATTTTTGCACAGTGTGTTTTGTTCTGTGGAGGTAGTATTGGTCATCCTGCAGTGGATTGTTTTTGACCTTGTATAGTCGTTATTTTGGTAATATTGTTTTTTGCATGGTACGCTTTAGTATGTAGTGTAAGGCTTGGCGGGGTGGAGGGTGGGCACGTTAAGTATTTTAAGGACATATTGGGTCCTTATTATTATAATCGATTATAGTGGGGATTATTAACCCATTCATGACGGTACCAAATTTTTTAAATCTGACCATTGTCACTTTATATAGCAATAACTCTGGAATATCTTAGGTTGATATGTTTTGAGTTTATTTGTAAAAGTAGCAGAGATTTGGCAAAATTTTTTAAAAAATTGCAATTTTCAAACTTTGAATGATAACCTCTTTAATCTAGAATGTCACACCACACAAAAACATAAATAAATAACATTTCTCTCTTGTCTGCTTTACATCAGCGCCATTTGTAAAATGTTGTTTTATTCTGTTAACATTTTAAAAGATTTAAAAATGTGTCAGTAATTTTTCATTTTTTTCAAGGAAATGTACAAAACTTATTTTTTAAGGAACCTGTTCAGTTTTGAAGTAATTTTGGCATGTCCAATAGATTGGAACCTTCCCAAAAATGACACCATTCTAAAAACAGCACCCCTCACCATATTCACCCGCTTTCAGGTAGTTTATTAACCCTTCAGGTGCTTTTCAGGAATTAATGCAAACTGACTTGACAGAAATGAAAAAATGTATTTTTACCACCTAAATGTTTCTAACTTCTGAACAGGCCGTTATAGCTGGAAAACTTTAAGGCCGTTATTTGACCGTGAATTGCCCTCACAAACAACAGGATCACACAATCAAGATCTCAGGGTGCCCATGGGATTAAAAAAAGGAGCCCCCACACCCTGTTAACCATCTAGATGCTGTAGACACTATTTACAGCAGTATTTAAAGGGTTAAGCAGCCATGGTTGGTGCCAACACTGATCATAGCTGATGCAACAAGTTGTTAGCTGCAGTGATAGCTGCTAGATTGTCACCTGTCAGAGGATGCTATTCTTTTATAACGTAGGTCAGTCTTTAAGTTGTATTAGTGGTCATTAAGGGGTTAAAGTATACACAGGGGGATTTAATCTTAAAGGAGGCATAGGAAGAATTATTCTTAAAGTAGGGCCAAGTGGAATTATGGAAGCACAGAGGGACATGATTACTATTTGGTGCGGCACATCTATAATGGACAGGGCCGACATCAGGGCATTACACCATAGCCGCCTCTCCCGGACGTAGGACCCACAGCTCTCACAGGGACTTAACCCCTTATCCGTGCCGTTCCGGATCTCCAAGTTCTCCTAGCTCAGTGGAGCCATTGCGTTCCACGTTGCTCTCTTCGCTTCCTTCTAGAAGGTCAGTGAGGTTTGACAAAGGCCCACGTAAGGGTCGAAACGTTACCTCTACAATACCTGAACAACTGATTGTATCACTGTGGTGTCCCTATTAAATTCCTTACATTTATGACGCAAATCTACAGTTTGAGTGCAGTTGTTTTCTTCTAAAATCAGGGCATTACTAACTGGTGCATGGGGCCCGTTGACCAGAGGGGGCCCGCATCGGGCCCCATCTCCTGGTCATCGGGCCCCAGCAGCAGGGCCCTGACGCTTCAGTAACTGAACCTGCGTCCGAGATGCAGGTTCATTTTAACTCTATTGCTGTGTGGGCCCGGCAAGGTAAAGAAAGTTTTTTTATTTTTATTGAAAGTGACAGGGGGACAGGATGGGAGACATAGGCGGCAGGATGGGAGACACAGGGCAGAAAAGGAGACACAGGGAAGAATAGAGACATGCAGGCAAGAATGGAGACACAAGGGCCCAGAATGGAGACACAGGGGGCAGAATGGAGACACAGGGGGCAAGAATGGAGATGAAGGGGGCAAGAATGGAGACACAGGGGTCAAGAATGGAGACACAGGGGGCAGGATGGAGACATGGGGAAGAATGGAGACACAAAAAGATAGAGACACGGGCAAGAATGGATACACAAGAGGCAAGAATGGAGACACAGGGGGAATAATGGAGACAGATGGGGCAGGATCATGGGGCAGGATGGAGACAGATGGGGCAGGATCATGGGGCAGGATGGAGACAGATGGTGCACGATCAATGGGCAAGATCGAGACACATGGTGCAGGATCATGGGGCAGGAAAGAGACAGATGGGCAGGATGGAGACAGATGGGGCAGGATCATGGGACATCAAACGGGGGCATGATGGGAGAACATATGGCTGAAGTCAGGAATGAGACACACGGGGGCCATGATGGGGGATAATAATATCATAGGGGCTAATTAACCCCTTAAGCCCCGAGGGTGGTTTGCACGTTAATGACCGGGCCAATTTTTACAATTCTGACCACTGTCCCTTTATGAGGTTATAACTCTGGAACGCTTCAACGGATCTTGGCGATTCTGACACTGTTTTCTCGAGACATATTGTACTTCATGATAGTGGTAAAATTTCTTAGATATAACTTGTGTTTATTTGTGAAAAAAAGGGAAATTTGGCAAAAATTTTGAAAATTTCGCAATTTTCCAACTTTGAATTTTTATGCCCTTAAATCACAGACATATGTCACACAAAATACTTAATAAGTAACATTTTCCACATGTCTACTTTACATCAGCACAATTTTGGAACCAAATTTTTTTGTTGTTAGGGAGTTATAAGGGTTAAAAGTTGACCAGAAATTTCTCATTTTTACAACACCATTTTTTTTTAGGGACCACATCTCATTTGAAGTCATTTTGAGGGGTATATATGACAGAAAATACCCAAATGTGACACCATTCTAAAAACTGCACCCCTCAAGGTGCTCAAAACCACATTCAAGAAATTTATTAACCCTTCAGGTGTTTCACAGGAATTTTTGGAATGTTTAAATAAAAATGAACATTTAACTTTTTTTCACACAAAATTTATTTCAGCTCCAATTTGTTTTATTTTACCAAGGGTAACAGGAGAAAATGGACCCCAAAAGTTGTTGTACAATTTGTCCTGAGTACGCTGATACCCCATATGTGGGGGTAAACCACTGTTTGGGCGCATGGCAGAGCTCAGAAGGAAAGGAGCGCCATTTGACTTTTCAATGCAAAATTGACTGGAATTGACATGGGACGCCATGTTGCGTTTGGAGAGCCCCTGATGTGCCTAAACATTGAAACCCCCCACAAGTGACACCATTTTGGAAAGTAGACCCCCTAAGGAACTTATCTAGATGTGTGGTGAGCACTTTGACCCAACAAGTGCTTCACAGAAGTTTATAATGCAGAGCCGTAAAAATAAAAAATCATATTTTTTCACAAAAATGATTTTTTCGCCCCCATTTTTTAATTTTCCCAAGGGTAAGAGAAGAAATTAGACCACAAAAGTTGTTGTGCAATTTGTCCTGAGTACGATGATACCCAATATGTGGGTGTAAACCATTGTTTGGGCGCAGGGCAGAGCTCGGAAGGGAAGGAGCGCCATTTGACATTTCAATGCAAAATTGACTGGAATTAAGATGGGACACCATGTTGCGTTTGGAGAGCCCCTGATGTGCCTAAACATTGAAACCCCCCACAAGTGACACCATTTTGGAAAGTAGACCCCTTAAGGAACTTATCTAGATGTGTGTTGAGCACTTTGACCCAACAAGTGCTTCACAGAAGTTTATAATGCAGAGCCGTAAAAATAAAAAATCATATTTTTTCACAAAAATGATTTTTTCACCCCCATTTTTTTATTTTCCCAAGGGTAAGAAAAGAAATTAGACCACAAAAGTTGTTGTGCAATTTGTCCTGAGTACGACGATACCCCATATGTGGGGGTAAACCACTGTTTGGGCGCATAGCAGAGCTCGGAAGGGAAGGAGCGCTAATTTTCTTTTCAGTGCAAAATTGACTGGAATTAAGATGGGACGCCATGTTGCGTTTGGAGAGCCCCTGATGTGCCTAAACATTAAAACCCCCCACAAGTGACACCATTTTGGAAAGTAGACCCCCTAAGGAACTTATCTAGATGTGTTGTGAGAACTTTGAACCCCCAAGTGTTTCACTACAGTTTATAACGCAGAGCCGTGAAAATAAAAATTCCTCTTTTTTTTCACAGAGATGATTTTTTAGCCCCAAGCTTTGTATTTTTACAAGGGTAACATAATAAATTGGACCCCAAAAGTTGTTGACCAATTTGTCCTGAGTACGCTGATACCCCATATGTGGGGGGGAACCACTGTTTGGGCGCATGGCAGAGCTCGGAAGGGAAGGAGCGCCATTTGGAATGCAGACTTAAATGGATTGGTCTGCAGGCGTCACGTTGCATTTGCAGAGCCCCTGATGTACCCAAACAGTAGAAACCCCCCACAAGTGACCCCAAATTGGAAACTAGACCTCCCAAGGAACTTATCTAGATGTGTTGTGAGAACTTTGAACCCCCAAGTGTTTCACTACAGTTTATAATGCAGAGCCATGAAAATAAAAATTACTCTTTTTTTTCACAGAGATGATTTTTTAGCCCCCAGCTTTGTATTTTTACAAGGGTAACATAATAAATTGGACCCCAAAAGTTGTTATCCAATTTGTCCTGAGAACGCTGATACCCCATATGTGGGGGGGAACCACTGTTTGGGCGCATGGCAGAGCTCGGAAGGGAAGGAGCGCCATTTGGAATGCAGACTTAAATAGATTGGTCTGCAGGCGTCACGTTGCATTTGCAGAGCCCCTGATGTACCCAAACAGTAGAAACCCCCCACAAGTGACCCCAAATTGGAAACTAGACCTCCCAAGGAACTTATCTAGATGTGTTGTGAGAACTTTGAACCCCCAAGTGTTTCACTACAGTTTATAATGCAGAGCCGTGAAAATAAAAATTATTTATTTTTTCACAAAAATGATTTTTTAGCCCCCCGTTTTGTATTTTCACAAGGGTAACAGGATAAATTGGACCTCTAGAGTTGTTGTCCAATTTGTCCTGTGTACGCTGATACCCCATATGTGGGGGTAAACCACTGTTTGGGCGCATGGCAGAGCTCGGAAGGGAAGGAGCGCCGTTTGGAATGCAGACTTAGATGGATTGGTCTGCAGGCGTCACGTTGCATTTGCAGAGCCCCTGATGTACCTAAACAGTAGAAACCCCCCACAATTGACCCCATATTGGAAATTAGACCCCCCAAGGAACTTATCTAGATGTGTTGTGAAAACTTTGAACCCCCAAGTGTTTCACTACAGTTTACAACGCAGAGCCGTGAAAATAAAACATCTTTTTTTTCCCACAAAACTTATTTTTTAGCCCCCAGTTTTGTATTTTCCCAAGGGTAACAGGAGAAATTGGACCGCAAAAGATGTTGTCCAATTTGTCCTGAGTACGCTGATACCCCATTTGTTGGGGTAAACCCCTGTTTGTGTACACGGGAGAGCTCTGAAGAGAAGGAGCACTGTTTTACTTTTTCAACGCAGAATTGTCTGGAATTGAGATCGGATGCCATGTCCCGTTTGGAGAGCCCCTGATGTGCCTAAACAGTGGAAACCCCCCAATTATAACTGAAACCCTCATCCAAACACACCCCTTACCCTAATCCCAACGGTAACCCTAACCACACCCCTAACCCTGACACACCCCTAACACTAATCCCAACCCTATTCCCAACCGTAAATGTAATCCAAACCCTAACCCTAACTTTAGCCCCAACCCTAACTGTAGCCTTAACCCTAGCCCCAACCCTAGCCCTAACCCTATCCCTAACCCTAGCCCTAACCCTAGCAATAACCCTAATCCTAGCCCTAACCCTAGCCCTAACCCTAGCCCTAACCCTAGCAATAACCCTAGCCCTAACCGTAGCCCTAACCCTAACCCTAGCAATAGCCCTAGCAATAACCCTAGCCCTAACCCTAGCCCTAACCCTAACCCTAGCCCTAACCCTAACCCTAGCCCTAACCCTAACCCTAGCCCTAACCCTCACCCTAGCCCTAACACTAACCCTAATGGGAAAATGGAAATAAATACTTTTTATTTTTTTTTATTTTTCCCTAACTATGGGGGTGATGAAGGGGGGTTTGATTTACTTTTATAGCGGGGTATTTAGCGGATTTTTATGATTGGCAGCCGTCACACACTGAAAGACGCTTTTTATTGCAAAAAATATTTTTTGCGTTACCACATTTTGAGAGCTATAATTTTTCCATATTTGAGTCCACAGAGTCATGTGAGGTCTTGTTTTTTGCGGGACGAGTTTACATTTTTATTGGTAACATTTTCGGGCACATGACATTTTTTTATCACTTTTTATTCCGATTTTTGTGAGGCAGAATGACCAAAAACCAGCTATTCATGAATTTCTTTTGGGGGAGGCGTTTATACCGTTCCGCGTTTGGTAAAATTGATAAAGCAGTTTTATTCGTCGGGTCAGTACGATTACAGCGATATCTCATTTATATCATTTTTTTATGTTTTGGCACTTTTATACGATAAAAGCTATTTTATAGAAAAAATAATTATTTTGGTATCACTTTATTCTCAGGACTATAACTTTTTTATTTTTTTGCTGATGATGCTGTATCATGGCTCGTTTCTTGCGGGACAAGATGACGTTTTCAGCGGTACCGGGGTTATTTATATCTGTCTTTTTGATCGCGAGTTATTCCACTTTTTGTTCGGCAGTATGGTAATAAAGCATTGTTTTTTGCCTCGTTTTTTTTTTTTTTTCTCACGGTGTTTACTGAAGGGGTTAACTAGTGATATAGTTTTATAGGTTGGGTCGTTACGGACGCGGCGATACTACATATGTGTACTTTTATTGTTTTGTTTTTTTTATTTAGATAAAGAAATGTATTTATGGGAATAATATATATATTTTTTCTTTATTTAGGAATTTATTTTTTATTTATTTTTTTACACATGTGGAAATTTTTTTTTTTTACATTTTTACTTTGTCCCAGGGGGGGACATCACAGATCGTTGATCTGACAGTGTGCACAGCACTCTGTCAGATCTGCGATCTGCTGTGCAGGGCTGCAGGCTTACCAGCGCCTGCTCTGAGCAGGCACTCGGTAAGCCACCTCCCTCCCTGCAGGACCCGGATGCCGTGGCCATCTTGGATCCGGGACCTGCGGGGAGGAGGGAGGTAGGAGACCCTCAGAGCAACGCGATCACATCGCGTTGCTGCGGGGGTCTCAGGGAAGCCCGCAGGGAGCCCCCTCCCTGCGCGATGCTTCCTTATACCGCCGGTGTGCCGGGGGTTAATGTGCCGGGGGCGGTCCGTGACCGCTCCTGGCACATACTGCCGGATGTCAGCTGCGATATGCAGCTGACACCCAGCTGCAATCGGCCGCGCTCCCCCCGTGAGCGCGGCCGATCGCGTATGACGTACTATCCCGTCGGTGGGAATTAAGGCCCACCCCACCTCGACGGGATAGTACGTCATATGGGATTAAGGGGTTAAGGGATATTACTACTGCAGTCATGTATTTATTTTATTTTTTGAGGATACTGTTTTAAATGGGGGGGTCCTGTTACTGTGCTTTTTTTCTTCATCTGGTGTAGTGTGGAAGTTGGGAAAAAATTAAGTAATGTGTTCTGCAAGCGGTGCTGTAATTAATTGTGTTATTTCCTGCAGAGACAAGCCCTGGCTGGAAGAAGTGATGGCGGTCTGTGCTGGATGAAGATGAAAAGCAAAGATTAAGGACTTCACCTAGAGACATCACTGGTGAGTCAGAGTGTTACCTGTACACTGAGTCTATACACTGTATACTATATACAGGGGTCCTGCTTACAATGTCACCAGTGATCACTGTATTACCTTTACACTGACACTATATACAGAGCTCCTGTGTATAATGTCATTGATCACTGTATAACCTGTACAGTATATACAGCGCTCGTGTGAATAATGTCACTGATTATCACTGTATTACCTGTACACTGATACTGTACACAGAGCTCCTGTGTATAATGTAATTGGTGATCACTGTATTACCTGTAGATTGTACACTGCATACTAAGTACAGATCTCCTGTGTATAATGGCACTTATGGTGATATTAGTATTTTTTTTATTAATGAACAGTATTGTAGTATTCTGTCACTATGTGGTGGTAATATGTGGTCTGGTCATGATGTGGTGTTATTTGTTCCTTGTATGTGCTATTATTTGGTCACAATGTGGTGGTAATATGTGGTCTGGACATGGTGTGGTGGTATTTGTTCCTTGTATGTGCTATTATTTGGTCACAATGTGGTGGTAATATGTGGTCTGGACATGATGTGGCGGTATTTGTTTTTTGTATGTGGTATTATAGGTCACTATGTGGTGGTAATATGGTGTCTGGTCATGGTGCAGTGGTATTTGTCCCTTGTATGTGATATTGGTCATTTTAAAAATTGAAAAATAAATAAAAATATACCAAAATTGTATTGGTTATTTTAACAAATGATTAATAGGCTAGCGTAAAGTAGTGCTCGGCCAAAAGAGTCTACTTTGTTGTGGTGGTGGCTTAAAAAATCTTTTGGCCAAGACAAAAGCTGCTGGCTATATGTGTCATCTGGTGATGGGAACTGTTAAGTTGTGGTCACACTTGCAAGTTAATTGCGAGAAACTTGCATCAAGTCCAGGCACTGCTGCCAGCACTTGGGTCCAGAGTTTGCAGCTGCATGTATTTCTATACAGCCACACGCTCCGGTCCCGAGTGCCGGGACATGATGTGAGAGACTCGCGAGAGTTCCCCGTATTGAACTCGCAAGTGTGACCCGGACCTTAATGTGAGATTGGTGAGAAGTGGAGTTTTTTCAAGAGAGAGGGGTGGGGCTGTGGACATTTTTTGGGGAGGGAGCCTGGATGGAGTCTCAAGGGGGCCCCAAAAAGTTTGCCAGTATGGGACCCCAAAATTCCTAGTGGTAGCCCTGATAATGGAGCACAGAGTAGGCACTCTTTTTGTGTGAGGCCCAAATAAAGGGTACTATTACTGTACTAGACACTGAGTGGGTATTATTATTGTTTAGGACACTGGTTATAACACTGCATGGTTTCTGTAGAGGTGGGGGAATGTGAGGATGGTGCTGGAAAGATGCAGTTATCTGCATGTTACATTTTGTGTGGAAGAGTTATGGATTTAAGAAGTGGTCATGGAAGCCTAAGACGAATTGAAAAGAAAAGTAATGACCTTGATCAGCGAAAATGTTACTTGAGCGTATCTGTGCAGCGTATACGTGTATGGTCTGCACAGTACTGGTGTAAAACTGATATCATTTCTTGCCAGTAATATTAGTCATATTGGTTTTGATTAATGATCATTATTTTGGTATAATCACTGTTGTATATTAGGTTTTGAACTTGTAATATACTAGACAAATAATACCACAATATTGATGCCAATATTGATCTTGGTACAGTTTGTTTGATAAAAGGACTTTTCACCACTAAGTAAATGTTTGGCCAGCACTGCAGTTTGCCGAATTTAATGGTGTATAGTGTATACACGTTAGGATTTGGCTCAGCTTGCCAGTTTCGGCAGTTGTCATGTCACATGCCAACTAGAGTTTCAGCTGCTTCATTTAATAAAATATTGAGAGAAGCGTCTGAGATTCTAGTTCTCATATGACTACAAATATGCAAATTGCATACTTGCAGTGATGTAATGATTACTGGTACCAGTAAACAGAGTCACATTATAAAGGTGTGCATATTGTAAACCTTTAGGATTCGGCTTAACTTCTTGACAAAAATGTATACATTAGTGTGCAACCTTTTAAATGATCAGTAGTGTTGAGCGATACCTTCCGATATCGGAAAGTATCGGTATCAGAAAGTATCGGCCGATACCGTCAAAGTATCGGATCTCGCCGATTCCGATACCCGATCCCAATGCAAGTCAATGGGACGAAAATATCGGAATTAAAATAAACCCTTTCTTTCCTTGTAGGTTCATTCTACATGAAGGAAAACAACTAAGAATAATGTAGGATGTATTGGGGGAGGTGGCGGAGACATTAAAGGCATAGAGGTTTAGCCCAATCAAATAGAATAGCAGGAATTTTAATTTTTTTTAAAGACGTTCGGAGTTACAAAGATATTGACTATGTTAAGATTTTTTTTATTTTATCAGATATTGATGTTTCACTACTTCCACGCCCTTCACCCTCTTTTTTACTTCTCCCACACTTTCTTCTTCATCATCATCAGCATCTTTGACATCAACTTCTTCTTCACCTTATTCATCTTCTTCATCTTCTACCTATATTTTTTTTTTTTTACATTGTTCATATTCTTTTTATTCAAATTCTTCATCATATTCTTATTTGTGACAGGCATTCCCGTAGTTGTTATCTATAAAAGTTTGAAGATTACACTTTCCGTTCTGCCTGTCACAAAAGAGTTACATTTGTCCGCGTTCAGTTTGGCCTGCAGCATCAGGCTTTATCCAGGGGCACCACGAGGAGGAACGGACTCACCCCCATACACTGCTTAGTCTTCTTCTGCTTATAATTTAGATAATATATTTTGCTCTGATATTTAGTGTTATGCTTAATGTTCTTCTGCTCTTTGTTCTGCAGCCTCTTGTTCTTCTGCTTCTCGGTCTCCCATGTCATCGTCATCTCCAGGGTCGTTGTCTCCAGGGTCGTCGTCTCCGGGGTCGTCGTCATCGGGGTGGTCTTCAGGGTCATCAACTCCAGGGTCGTTGTCATCTCAGTGGTTGTCGTCTCTGGTGTCGTCGTCATCTTAGGGGTGGTCTTCCGGGTCGTCGTCTTTAGGGTCTTGAACTTGGAAATGTAGCAGAAGGTACAAGAAGGCTGAGAAAATGCCGAGAAACAGCTGATGGAACTGGAACTCGGATGGCTACCCGAAGGTCCAAGAGCCAATGGAACTACCGAGGACCAGCTGACGTTACTGGAACCCGGTTACTAAGCAGGAGGTACCCGTGCCTGAAAGCACTACCAAGGACCACCTGACGTTGGTGGAACTCGGATACCCAGAAGGAGGCACCTAAGCCAAAGGCTCTGCCCGGAACCAGCTGACAGTGCTGGAACCAGGATGGGGACCTATTCAAGCTTGTCTTCCTAGAGCCCCAACTAGCGGTGTTGGAGCAAAGGGTCAGCAGGGGGAGCAGAGTGTAGGCCGAAGCCTGCACTGGAGGCATTTGTAGGTCTGTTGTGTCTGCGTGGCGTTTGCAGGACACGTTGCCGGCTACACAGCAGGGGAACAGCTGGCGGTGCTGAACCCCACTGACACATTGGCGGGTGTTTTTCTCTGTGCAGCCAGCACTTCGGGGCACCAACTGGCGGTGTTAGAGCCCAGGCTCTGCAGGGGGAGCAGTGTAGGCCGAAGCCTAATTGAACCAATTTTAAAGGTAACCTTTAACCCCCCTCAGGGGTTACAAACTTGAAGAGCCACACCTTGGGCAGTAGTAATGCTGCACAAGTCAAAGGTTGCTCTATTAAATTCTGTTCCTTGCACACGCTGAATGAAACACATATGACATTTAGCCCCTTAAACAGTCAAAACTGTCTTGGAGGCGGAAGTTTCCTTCTTAATGAGACGCAGCACAGATGTCAAGAATCCCACCTTGGAGCTGGGCGCGGCCTCCTGAGCGTCGTTATTTGCTGTACAGGAGTCTGCGCTGTCGTGTTATCCCTTGGCCTTGCGCTGCCCGTCTTCTGACATCATTTCATGTCGGCTGGTGCGGTTCGCGATGCCCATGAATCCCAGCCCCGCAGTGCCTTTACAGTGTTTCACACTGCGGGGCTGGGATTCATGGCCTGGCGCAGTACATATGTTCGCCTCTCGCTCATGTCCTTACACCTGCTACAGACTGTGCGGCGTCAGCTGATCCCTTATCGCATGCCACGGCCATGAAGCCGCACAGTCTGAAGAAGGCAGAAGGAGCTGAGTGACAGCATGGCGTAGATATGCACTGCTCATGCCCGTCAATCACACCCTCGCAGTCAAAATAAATAAGACACCGAGGGGCGTTGTGTCGGGCAGGGCGGCCGCAGAGGCGCAGCCAGCCAAACAATGATGTCAGAAGTAGGGCTGTGCTACCAAGGGGGTTGTTGCGTGTCATTACAAAGGAAAGTCACACCTCAGGGACGTTTTAATGGTCTCAGGGGACACATTGTAGACGTGTTCTGTTCCACGTGTGCAAGGAGAATAAGTTTATGAGCCACCTTGCACACACGCAGCATTACTGCTGTACAAGGTGGCTGTAAAACACACAAACACCTGGGGGAGGGGGGACAGGTTCCCTTCAATTTCAGTTCTTGTGTCTGCGTGGCTTTTGCAGGACACGATGCCGGCTACACAGCAGGGGAACAGCTGGCGGTGCTGAACCCCACTGACACATTGGCTGGTGTTTTTCTCTGTGCAGCTAGCACTACCGGGCAACAGCTGGCGGTGTTAGAGCCAAGGGTCAGCAGGAGGAGAGGGAGCAGAGTGTAGGCCGAAGCCTGCACTGGCGGCAGCTTTGTGTCTGCGTGGCTGTTGCAGGACACGTTGCCGGCTACACAGCAGGGGAACAGCTGGCGGTGCTGGACCCCACTGACACATTGGCGGGTGTTTTTCTCTGTGCAGCCAGCACTTCGGGGCACCAACTGGTGGTGTTAGAGTCCAGGCTCTGCGGGAGGAGTAGAGGGAGCAGAGTGTAGGCCGAAGCCTAATTGAACCAATTTTAAAGGTAACCTTTAACCCCCCCTCAGGTGTTTCAAACTAGAAGAGCCACACCTTATGCAGCAGTAGTGCTGCACAAGTCAAAGGTTGCTCTTTTAATTTTGTTCCTTGCACAAGCTGAATGAAACACGTACAACATTTTGGCCCTTATACAGTCAATCTGTCTTGGAGGCGGGAGTTCCCTTTGTAATGAGACGCAGCACAGCTGGCAAAAATACCACCTTGGTGCTTGGCGCGGCCTCCTGAGCATCGCATTTTGCTGTACAGGAGTCTGCGTTGTTGCGTTATCCCTTGGCCATGCGCTGCCCATCTTCTGACATCATTTCATGTCGGCTGGTGCGGTTCGCGATGCCCATGAATCCCAGCCCCGCAGTGCCTTTACAGTGTTTCACACTGCGGGGCTGGGATTCATGGCCTGGCGCAGTACATATGTTCGCCTCTCGCTCGTGTCCTTACACCTGCTACAGACTGTGCAGCGTCAGCTGATCCCTTATCGCATGCCACGGCCATGAAGCCGCACAGTCTGAAGAAGGCGGAAGGAGCTGAGTGACAGCCTGGCGAAGATATGCACTGCTCATGCCTGTCAATCACACCCTCGCAGTCAAAATAAATAAGACACCGAGGGGCGTTGTGTCGGGCAGGGCGGCCGCAGAGGCGCAGCCAGCCAAACAATGTCAGAAGAAGGGCTGTGCTACCAAGGGGGTTGTTGCGTGTCATTACAAAGGAAAGTCACACCTCAGGGACGTTTTAATGGTCTCAGGGGACACATTGTAGACGTGTTCTGTTCCACGTGTGCAAGGAGAATAAGTTTATGAGCCACCTTGCACACATGCAGCATTACTGCTGTTCAAGGTGGCTGTAAAACACACAAACACCTGGGGGAGGGGGGACAGGTTCCCTTCAATTTCAGTTCTTGTGTCTGCGTGGCTTTTGCAGGACACGATGCCGGCTACACAGCAGGGGAACAGCTGGCGGTGCTGAACCCCACTGACACATTGGCTGGTGTTTTTCTCTGTGCAGCTAGCACTACCGGGCACCAACTGGCAGTGTTAGAGCCCAGGGTCAGCAGGAGGAGAGGGAGCAGAGTGTAGGCCGAAGCCTGCACTGGCGGCAGCAATGTGTCTGCGTGGCTTTTGCAGGACACGTTGCCGGCTACACAGCAGGGGAACAGCTGGCGGTGCTGAACCCCACTGACACATTGGCGGGTGTTTTACTCTGTGCAGCTAGCACTTCCGGGCGCCAACTGGCGGTGTTAGAGCCCAGGGTCAGCAGGAGGAGCAGAGTGTAGGCCAAAGCCTGCACTGGAGCAAGTTGAAAGGGAACGTTTAACCCCCCCCCCCAAGGCGTTTGTAGCTGAAAGAGCCATCTTGTACAGCACTAATGCTGAAAAAGGTAAACTTAGCTTTTAATTATGGTTCTTGCAAACGCTGAACTTGACACTTCTGAAATTTGTCCCCTCACACTGTTAAACTGTCCGGTAGGGGGAACTTTCATTTGTCATGTGACGCAGCACAGCCGTCATTCTTACCCCCTTGGCACCGTGCGCCGCCTCCTCAGCGTTGTTTGAATCTGTCCCGGAGCCTGCGCTGTTATGTTAGCCCTTGGCCATGCACACATTTTGCGCTGCCCGTCTTCTGACATCATTTGGTGTCAGTCTGGCTGCGCCTGTGCGGCCGCGCTGGCCGAGAGCCCGCCTCGCAGTGTCGTCTAATGTAATCCCACCGCGGGCCTGGAATCCGTGGCCATGCGCAGTGCATATCCTCGCCTCTCACTCCCCTCCCTACGGCTTTTTCAGACTGTGCGACGTCACGGCCGTGGCATGCTATTAGGGATCAGCTGACGGCGCACAGTCTGAAGAAGGCGTAGGGAGATGAGTGAGAGCCGGAGGTTAAGATATGCACTGCGCATGTCCATGGATCACAGGCCCGCAGTGGGATTAAATCAGAAGACACTACAAGGCGGGATCTCGTCCAGTGCGGCCGCACAGGCGCAGCCAGAATGACACCAAATAATGTCAGAAGACGGGCAGCGCAAAATGTGTACATGGCCAAGGGCTAACATAACAGCGCAGGCTCCAGGACAGATTCAAACAACGCTGAGGAGGCGGCGCACGGCGCCAAGGGGGTAAGAATGACGGCTGTGCTGCGTCACATGACAAATGAAAGTTCCACCTACTGGATGGTTTAACGGTGTGAGGGGACACATTTCATAAGTGTTAGGTTCAGCATGTGCAAGGAGCACCACGAAAAGAGGCACTTTTTCCTTTTTCATCATTACTGCTGCACAAGGTGGCTCTTTCAGTAAGAAACGCCTGGGGGGGGGACAGGTTCCCTTAAATTTATGTTTTTGTGCCTGCGTGGCGGTCGCATGACACGTTGCCATATACACAGCAGGGGAGCAGCAGGCATTACTGAACCCCACTAACACATTGGCGAGGTGTTTGGCTCTGTGCGGACAGCACTTCCGGACAACAACTAGCGGTGTTGGAGCCCAGGGACAGCAGGAGGAGGAGGTGGAGGAGATAGGAGGGATTGTCACACACACAGCTGGGGAACAGCTGACGTTACTGAACCCCAATAACACAGGAGCGACTGTTGACTGTGCGGACAGCACTACCAGGCAACAACTAGCGGTGTTGGAGCCCAGGGACAGCAGGAGGAGGAGGTGGAGGAGATAGGAGGGATTGCCACACACACAGCTGGGGAACAGCTGACGTTACTGAACCCCAATAACAGAGGAGCAACTGTTGACTGTGCGGACAGCACTACCAGGCAACAACTAGCGGTGTTGGAGCCCAGGGACAGCAGGAGGAGGAGGTGGAGGAGATAGGAGGGATTGCCACACACACAGCTGGGGAACAGCTGACGTTACTGAACCCCAATAACACAGGAGCGACTGTTGACTGTGCGGACAGCACTACCAGGCAACAACTAGCGGTGTTGGAGCCCAGGGACAGCAGGAGGAGGAGGTGGAGGAGATAGGAGGGATTGCCACACACACAGCTGGGGAACAGCTGACGTTACTGAACCCCAATAACAGAGGAGCGACTGTTGACTGTGCGGACAGCACTACCAGGCAACAACTAGCGGTGTTGGAGCCCAGGGACAGCAGGAGGAGGAGGTGGAGGAGATAGGAGGGATTGCCACACACACAGCCGGGGAACAGCTGACGTTACTGAACCCCAATAACACGGCAGCAAGTGCTGACTGTGCGGACAGCACTTCCAGGCAACAACTAGCGGTATTGAAGCCCAGGGACAGCAGGAGGAGCAGAGGAACACAGTGTAGGCCGAAGCCTGATTGGAGAAAGTCGAAAGGGAACCTTTAACCCCCCCCAAGGCGTTTGTAGCTGAAAGAGCCAGCTTGTGCAGCACAAAGGATGCAAAAGGAAAAGGTGGCTCTTTTCATTATGCTCCTTGCAAACACAGAACTAAACACATAAAATGTGTCCCCTGATACCGTGAGACCGTCCCGGAGGTGGGACTTTCCTTCGTAATATGACGCAGCACAGCCGTCATTCCTACCCCCTTGGTGCCGTGCCCCGGCTCCTCAGCGTTGTTTGATTCCATCCCGGAGCCTGCGCTGTTATGTTATCCCTTGGCCAGGCACACTTAGCGCTGCCCATCTTCTGACATCATTTGGTGTCAGTCTGGCTGCGCCTGTGCGGCCGCGCTGGCCGAGAGCCCGCCTCGCAGTGTCGTCTAATGTAATCCCACCGCGGGCCTGGGATCCGTGGCCATGCGCAGTGCATATCCTCGCCTCTCACTCCCCTCCCTCCGGCTTCTTCAGACTGTGCGGTGTCACGGCCGTGGCATGCTATTAGGGATCAGCTGACGGCGCACAGTCTGAAGAAGGTGGAGGGAGATGAGTGAGAGGCGGAGGTTAAGATATGCACTGCGCATGTCCATGGATCCCAGGCCCGCAGTGTGATTAAATCAGAAGACACTGCGAGGCGGGATCTCGGCCAGCGCGGACGCACAGGCGCAGTCAGCCTGACACCAAATGATGTCGGAAGAGGGGCAGCGCTAAGTGTGCCTGGCCAAGGGATAACATAACAGCGCAGGCTTCGGGACAGAATCAAACAACGCTGAGGAGCCGGCGCACGGCGCCAAGGGGGTAAGAATGACGGCTGTGCTGTGTCACATTATGAAGGAAAGTCCCACCTCCGGGACGGTTTTACGGTATCAGTGGACACATTTTATAAGTGTTATGTTCTGCGTGTGCAAGGAGCTAAACAAAAATAGCTACCTTTTCCTTGTGCAGCATTACTGCTGCACAAGGTGGCTCTTTCAGTAACAAATGCCTGGAGGGGGGACAGGTTCCCTTACATTTCAGTTGTTATGTCAGCGTGGCGGTCGCAGGACACATTGCCGGCTACACAGCTGGGGATCAGCTGACGTTACTGACACCCAATAACACTGGGTCGTATGTTTTGACTGTGCACACGGCACTTCTGAGCCTCAACTGGCGGTGTTGGAGCCCAGGAATTAAAGTTCAGGTGGTAGAATGGTAGAAAGATGAACACAACAGGAGACCTGGATACTGTAGACAGTCACCTAATTATTTAATCAGGAAGAGGAGTGGCAAATTCCTGCGAGATCCAGGCCTGGTTCATTTTCAGGAAAGTAAGCCGGTCAACGTTATCGGAGGATAGTCGCATGCGACGGTCAGTTAGTACACCACCTGCAGCACTAAAGACGCGTTCCGATAATACACTAGCCGCAGGGCAAGCCAGCACCTCCAATGCATACTGGCTTAGCTCTGGCCATGTATCCAGCTTTGAGACCCAAAACTTGAAAGGGGAAGAGCCGTCTGGGAGTACAGCAAGAGGACAAGACATGTAGTCTGTCACCATCTGACGGAACCGTTGCCTCCTGCTGACTGGAGCCGTCTGTGATGGTGTAGACTTTTGTGGCGGGCACACAAAACTGTGCCACAGTTGGGCCATACTGGTCTTGCCTTGGGCAGAGGCACTGCTTCTGCTCCCTCTATGTGCAGAGCCTCCTCCACTGCCTGGATGCACTGAGCTGCTTTGTAATGCAGTAGCAGCACTTCTCTCAGTTGGACTGGAGAAGATGATGGAATTCACCAGTGTGTCTTGGTACTCCCGCATTTTTCGCTCCCGGTTCAACGGTGTGATGAGGCTTTCTACGTTGTCCCGGTAGCGAGGATCGAGGAGGGTGAACACCCAATAATCAGACATGTTGAGAATGTGGGCGAACTGACAACAGGGAGAGCTGCAGTCACACGGAGACCGTGCAGACAGCCGTAAACGGCGCTGCAAGGCCCCAAAAACCTCCTCTACGTTATCCTATGTAGTGTTTTTCCACAATTTAGCTGGATACGGGTGGAAAGACACTAATAGGAATTTTTTTAAAAAATGTGCAGCAGCCTGCACTACTTAGAAAAAAGGAAATTGGATTTCACAGTATGACGCAGTGATTTACCCTGAGCTGGATACAACCGGCTATGGCTGCACACAGACTACAGGGCGAGCTGCAGTCACACGGAGACCGTGCAGACAGCTGTAAACGGCGCTGCAAGGCCCCAAAAACCTTCTCTACGTTATCCTATGTAGTGTTTTTCCACAATTTAGCTGGATATGGGTGGAAAGACACTAATAGGAATTTTTTGAAAAAATGTGCAGCAGCCTGCACTACTTGAAAAAGAAAAAAAAAATATAGAACAGTATGAGGCAGTGAACCACCCTCCCTGAACTGAATACAACCAGCTATGGCCTATGGCTGCACACAGACTAGAGAGTGGGCTGCACACACACACACACACACAGACCTTGCAGATCGCTGTGAAAACAGCGCTGCAAGGCAAAAGCAAGGTGATTAGTAGGTGAACACAGCGGTTGCTAAATTAGCCTTGGAAAAGAACAATAAAGCAAATCGCTATCTTAACTGGCCCTCAGTCAGCAAACAGCGTCCTGTCACTAACTGAATTCACAGCAGAGTGAGCGCAAAATGGCGCCAGAGACTTTTAAACTGCAGCATGACATCATTTCAGCAGCCAATCACAGCCTTGCCAGTAGTTTCATGCCCACCATGCTGAACAGGATGTGCCCACACTCAGAATCATTCCTCATTGGCTGAATTCATGCAGTTTGAATCCTGGGAACTTCCGATTCCGGTATCCGATACGCGGCAAGTATCGGATCTCCGTATCGGAATTCCGATACCGCAAGTATTGGCCGATACCCGATAATTGCGGTATCGGAATGCTCAACACTAATGATCAGTGTAATGGCATTATTCTGTCACTATGTGGTTGTATTATGTAGCCATGGCATAGCAATGTTAACCTCTTCCCGAAATTTGCAGCACACGTACAACCAATGCAGTAGACATACAGTACGTCATGGCGATCGCACGTGCACAGGTGCCTGAATGCCGGCAATAGCTGCTGGCTGTCAGCTGATTCTGACAGCTGACACCTGGCTCTCAGTGACAAGAGCGCTGCCCACACTACTTCTGGCACTTTAATACCCTAAATACTGCTGCATTGCTATACCTAACAACTGCAATCAAAATGCAGAAAATGAAAGTGAGAATAATTAAAAAAGTTATAAAAGAGTGAAAAAAAGTTTTAAATATTTTTAAAAAGCCACAAAATAATAATAAAAAATAAATAAATATTATTATGAAAAAAAAACCAAAAAGCAATAAAAGTACACATATTTGGCATCGCCGCATTTAGAGCGACCGACCTATAAAACTGTCCCATCAGTGACCCGCTTTAGTGAACAGCATAAAAAAAAGTTAAAAACTATGCTTTATCATCATACTGCAAAACAAAAAGTGGAATAAAACGCAATCAAAAAGACAAATGTAAATAACAATGGTATCGCGGAAACGATCATCTTGTCCCACAAAAATCAAGCTGCCATACAGCTCCATCAGCCTAAAAATAAAAAAGTTATAGCTCTCAGAATAAAGTGATGAAAAAATAATTATTTCTTCTAGAAAAAACGTTTTTATTGTGTAAAAGCGACAAAACATAAAAAAAATGTATTGCTGTAATCATACTGATCCGAAGAATAAAGCTTCCTTATCAATTTTACCATACCCGGAATGGTATTAAAAATGCCCAAAAACTATTTCTGAATTGCCGTTTTTTGTTTATTCTGCCTCACAAAAATCAGAATGGAAAGCGATCAAAAAATGTCATGTGCCTGAAAATGGTACGAATAAAAACGGCAACTTGTCTCGAAAAACCAAGCCCTCAGATGACTCTGTTGGTCAAAATATGGAAAGATTATAGCTCTCAAAATATGGTGATGCAAAAACTATTTTTTGTGAACAAAAAAAGCATCTTATAATTCTGGTATCGCTGTAATCGCAATGACCCAAAGAGTAAAGTCATCTAATCACTTAAACCGCACTAGAAATGGCATAAAAAATAAATAAAACTAATTCTTCACCTGCTGTTGATTTTTTCATTTAGCCTCCCAAAGATTGCAGTAAGGCTCAGTTTACTTTTATCCTGCATTCTGCGCTGAGCAAGTGCATCGAGGTTTTCGTGTAAATCTTTAATATACGTGATTCAGACGGAATCCCCAGAGGAAGATTTCCTATAATGAGGCGGTTTGGAGGCACTGTGGATGCTGTCTGACCTGTGATTCGTCGGTGTCCATCTTTGTAGGCAAACATACAAATGCCGTCTACCACAGTTTTCTGAACCTCTGAAAAAATGGACATGACTAAACAGAGGTCAGACGAAGTCAAGAGTAACTCTGCTGCCTCATTATAGTGAATTCCTCCCTCAGGGGTTTCATCGAATTACGTCACTTAATAATTTAAAGGGAAACCCTGATTTAATTGCTCAGCGTAGAACGCCGGATTAATGTGATCCAAATTGTTATGTAAAATGTTCCTAGAAATAGCTTCAACTCAATCCACAAAAAAAGCAAGTCCTCACTCACGTTCATCATCTGTTAATGGAAATATAGGGGGTTTCCTCATTACTAGTAGTACAAGGTTCTGGAAAAGTGAAATGGCTACTCGTCCTTCAAAAGAAAGTCAGCAATTTCTGTGCTCCTAAATCCAAATGCCATCCTCCGTTCTGAGCCCCAGTGTGCCTGAAACACATATAGCATCCACATGTTTGGAATCTCTGTAACGATGAAAGCCCATCTAATTTACAGGTGCATGAGTCAGGCACAACATACTGGTCACTACAGCGGCAGTTTGCAATTTTCACTCAGTAAATCCACTGCTGCTTGTATCTGGAAAACTCCCATGGAGTCAAATCATCACAACATTTCCAAAAAGGAGTCCCTTGAGAAGGGGGAGTTCTGCTCTTCTAGCACTTAGGGGCTCTGTATATGGAGTCTGTTAACTATTATAGAAAACTCTGCGCTACAGGATGTTTCCTGTATAACAGTAGTGCTTAGCCATACGGCGAGACTTGGGAGGGACGGAGCGCTATTTCCCAGTAGCGCTTTGTCCCTTCCGAGCTAAGCAGTATGTTATAGCCACATTTTGAGTATTTCTACATTCAGCAGAATTTGTGGAACAAATTTGGTGCTATTTTTACCCATTACCCTGTGTGAAAATTAAAAATCTCAGGCTAAAACTAAATTTTGGTGGTGAAAATATTTTTTTCTTCCCAATGGTATAAAATTCTGTGTTGTCAATATGATCTATACACCCCTAGACGAATTCATTGAGAGGTGTAGTATGTAAAATAGGATCTTTTGTGCAGGGTTCTGCTGTTCTGGAGCATCAGGGACTCTACCAATGTGACATTGCACCCTCAAACCAGTCCAGCAAAATGAGAACTTCAATATTGCGCTTTTTTCCTTCTGAGTTTTGCACTGTGCCTCAAAAGTAGTTTTCAACCACATATTGGGTATCGACATACTCAGGAGAAATTGCTCAACAAATTTTTGGATCTACTTTCTCCAGCTATCCTTGTGAACATAAAAAATTGGTGCTAAAATAATATTTTTGTGGGAAAAATGTGACTTTTATTTTCACTTCTTTATGTTCTAAACTTCTGTGAAGCAGCAGGGGGTTCAAGGTGATCACTAGTGTTGAGCATTCCGATACCGCAAGTATTGGGTATCGGCCGATACTTGCGGGTATCGGAATTCCGATACCGAGATCCGATACATTTGTGGTATCGGGTATCGGTATCGAAACAACATTAATGTGTAAAAGAGAGAATTAAAATAAAAAATATTGCTATACTCACCTCTCTGACGCAGCCTGGACCTCAGCGAGGTTTGCTTAAAATTCGCGCGTTTACTTCCTTACGTGAAGTCCCGGCTTGTGATTGGTCGCGTGCCGCCCATGTGGCCGCGACGCGACCAATCACAGCAAGCCGTGACGTAATTTTAGGTCCTTCAGGATTTTAAAATTACGTTCTGGCTTAAAATGCGCGCGTGTCCTGCCTCCCGTGACGTCACGGCTTGTGATTGGTCACGTCGCCCATGTGACCGCGACGCGACCAATCACAAGCCAGAACGTAATTTTAAAATCCTGAAGGACCTAAAATTACGTCACGGCTTGGTGTGATTGGTCGCGTTGCGGCCACATGGGCGACGCGACCAATCACAAGCCGGGACGTCACGGGAGGCAGGACACGCGCGCATTTTAAAATGCGCGCGTGTCCAGCCTCCCGTGACGTCACGGCTTGTGATTGGTCGCGTCACCCATGTGACCGCGACGCGACCAATCACAAGCCAGAACGTAATTTTAAAATCCTGAAGGACCTAAAATTACGTCACGGCTTGCTGTGATTGGTCGCGTGCGGCCACATGGGCGGCACGTGACCAATCACAAGACGGGACTTCACGTAAGGAAGTAAACGCGCGAATTTTAAGCAAACAACGCTGCCGGTTCCCTCGCTGAGGTCCAGGCTGCGTCGGAGAGGTGAGTATAGCAATATTTTTTATTTTAATTCTTTCTTTTACACATTAATATGGATCCCAGGGCCTGAAGGAGAGTTTCCTCTTCTTCAGACCCTGGGAACCATCAGGGATACCGTCCGATACTTGAGTCCCATTGACTTGTATTGGTATCGGGTATCGGTATCGGATTGGATCCGATACTTTGCCGGTATCGGCCGATACTTTCCGATACCGATACTTTCAAGTATCGGACGGTATCGCTCAACACTAGTGATCACCACACATCTTGATAAATTCCTTAAGTGGTATAGCTTCCAAAATGGGGTCATTTGTGGGCATTTTCCAATCTTTAGGCACATCAGGGGATCTCCCAATGCGACTTGACACCAGCAGACCATTCCATCAAGGTCTACATTCCAAAACATCATTCCTTCAATTCTGAGCCCTTCTGAGCATAAACAGTATTTTACCTCCATATATGGAGTATCTGCATACTCAGGAGAAATTGCACAACAAATTTTATGGTGCAATTTGTCCTGTTACCCTTGTGAAAATGCAAAAATTGGAGGTTAAAAAACATTTTCTGGGGAAAATGCGATTCTTTTAATTTCAAGACTCAATGTTATAAACTTCTGTGAAGCACCTAGGGGTTCAAGGGGCTCACTACACATCTAGATATGTTTCCTGGGGGTATCTAGTTTCCAAAATGGTGTAACTTGTGGAGAATTTACAATCTTTAGGCACATAAGGGGCTCTCCAAATGCATCATGGCGTCCAGCAAATTTTGCATTCAAAAAGTCAAATGTCGCTTCGTTCCTTCCAAGCCCTGCTGTGTGCATAATCATTAGTTTTCCCCCACATATTGGGTATCAGCATTCTCAGGAGAAATTGCACAACAAATTCTCTGGTGCAATTTCTCCTTTTAGACGTAAAAATGCAACATTTTGGGCTAAAAACATTTTTTGGGAGAAAATTTGATTTTTCTATTTTCACTGCTCAACGTTATAAACTTCCGTGAAGCACCTGGGGAATCTAGGTGCTCACCAGACATCTGTCACTTGTGGAGGGTTTCACCTGTTTAAGCACATCAGGGTCTCTCCAAACGCGACATGGCGTCCGCTAATTACGCCAGTAAATTTTACATTCAAAAAGTCAAATGGTGCTCCTTCCCTTCTGAACTCTACCATGTGCCCAAACAGTGGTTTTCCCCCACATGAGGTATTTGCATGCTCAGGAAAAATAGCACAACATTGTTAATGTCCATCATTTTTTTCCTGTTACCCTTGCAGAAAGAAAAAAATTGGGGTCTAAAGTAAAATTTTTGAGACAAAAAGTTAAATGTTCATTTTTTCTTTCCATATTTGAAAAATTCTTGTGAAGCACCTGAAGGGTTAATAAACTTTTTGAATGTGGTTTTGAGCACCTTGAGGGGTGCAGTTTTTAGATTGGGGTCACTTTTGAGTATTTTCTTTCATATAGGCCCCTCAAAGTCACTTCAAATGTGATGTGGTCCCTAAAAAAATGGTTTTGTAAATTTTGTTGGGAAAATGAGAAATTGCTGATAAATTTTTAACCCTCATAACTTCCTAACTAAAAAAATTATGTTTCAAAAATTATGCTGATGTAAAGTAGACATGTGGGAAATGTTAGTTTTTAACTATTTTATATGATATTACTCTGATTTAAGGGCATAAAAATTAAAAGTTTGAAATGGAAAAATGTTCTACATTTTTGCTAAATTTCCATTTTTTTCCCAAATAACAGCAAGTCATATCAAAATTTTATCTCTATCACAAAGTACAATATGTCCCCAAAAGCTTTTTTAGAATAATTAGGATTCATTGAATTGTTCCAGAGTTATTGCCACATAAAGTGACACTGGTCAGAATTGTAAAATTTGGCCCGTCCAAGAAGGTGAAAACAGGCTCAGGGGTGAAGGGTTTAATAAAAGTTTTGAAGTATTTTTTGATTCCCTTTAGTCAGGATAATATTTGCAATAGTGACTCCATCAATAGAAGGAAGTAAGAATGAGTTTGTTTGCCTTCAATTGAATTTCAGCCCCATTGCATCCCAGCCTGAAAGTGATGACAAGATCCCCACAGAGTTCTCAACATCATTGAGTCTTTCTGGGATTGCATAAAGAGAAAGAAGGAGTTGAACAAGCTTACATTCACATAATATTTGTGCTTAGTTCTCCAAGATTTTTGTAACAACCTCACTGCCGAGTTCCTTCAAAAACTGCGTGCCAGTGCACCTAGAAGAATTGTTGCTGTTTTGATGGCAATGGGTGATCACACCAAATATTGATTTGATTTGGATTTTTATTTATTTTTCAATTTGCTAATTCATAAAAATAAACTATTAAGGTTAAAGAAAAATCAGCTATACTATCTCTTAAAAAGAATAATGAAATTGTGATAATACCAATCAGCGAAGTGGTGGGATATTCATAGAAAATCGAAGTGACTTTCTAAAAGAAGCATTTACCGACTTTCTAACCCAATCCAGTATTTCATTATACACCAGGACCCTTTCCCATTCACTCAGTCTAACTATAGCATCCTCATTCAAAGAGCACATAAGATCAGTATATTAAATAAAAAGGAATTTAAATTCCTCACAATTCTAGACCCCAACAAACCTAAAGTTTTGTCATCTTCTTAAAGTGCATAAATCTCTGACAAACCCCCAAGGTCACCAAATCATCTCAGAGATCGGATCTCTTACCAGTAATTTATCTTTTCGACCTACTCAAAATAAAGTGAACACCCTAGAAAAATATATAAAAAAATATATAATTTCATTGAGTCATAAACCACAGCATATAGAGGTATCATATATGGGAGTACTGACAAAATAGCATAATTAGGTACTGTATAAGGGAGATCCTAAATATCTTGTACAAAAATCTAATAGACAAACATGTCTGAAAGTGCATAAAGAGCATAAAGACAAAGGATTAAATAGAATATACCTGCACTCATTAACCCGTGGCTCCTGTGACTCCAACATACGTTTCGTCCAGTGGCTATATATTTTTCTGGGGTGTTCACTTTATTTTGAGTAAGTCTAATTGTTGCTTTCTGTGAAAATCCCTAATGATGTTGCTATATTATGGTGAGCTTGTCTAACATCTGTTGTTGTGTTGTCAGTAATTTATCTTGTTACCGGAATGCTGTCCTTCAACCATACGTTAGTAACTTACACAACTATTTACAGGATTAACCCATGTACTCAAAATCCTTAAGGATTTTCACTGGGAAGAATCTTTGTTTTTTTGTCACTTAAGATGTCTCTGCCCTCTACACCAATATTAACCCCTTTCTGCCATTAGATGTACTATTCCGTCAATGTGACCTGGGCGTTACTTCCCATGGACAGAATAGTATGTCATCGCCGGGTGTCAGCTGATTCTCACAGCTGACACCTGGCACTAAGTGCCAGGAGCGGTCACAGACCTCTCCCATCACTTTAACCCCTAAAACACTGCGATCAAACATGATCATAGTGTTGCAGAGCCTGCACAGGGGCTGACAGCCACTCTGCCTTTGGATCGGAGACCCCACGGCACGCCACATATCCTGGTCGCTGCCATGGAGACCTGATGTCGTCATGATGACATCCAGGTCTCCAGAGCTGAGAGACTTCCTGTCATGTGCAGTGATGATCAGGAAGTCTCTCAAGTCAGTGTGCAGTATCTGCAGAGCTGACAGTTTTTAAAGCATGCAGATGCTGCTTCATTTTCATGCTATAGAAGCGATCACCCTGCACAAAATGATTGTCCCATAGTGGGACAAAGTATAAAACTTAGAATGAAATAATTTTTTTTAAATAATTGTAAACATATTTAAAAAAATGAAAAATTATAATAAAAAAATCTATATTTATTCTATCAATAAATAAATATTTGAATGAAAAAAATCTAAATAATAAAAGTACACATATTTGGTATCACCACATCCGTAATGACCCGACCTATAAAACTGTTCCACTAGTTAACCCATTTAGTGAACACAATAAAACCAAAAACAAGGCAAAAATAATGCTTTATGATCATACCGCCAGACAAAAAGTGGAATAACACACGATCAAAAAGACGGATATAAATAAACATGGTACCACTGAAAATGTCTTGTCCTGCAAAAAACAAGCCACCATACAGCTCCATTACCAGAAAAATAAAAAAGTTATAGCTGTCAGAATAAAGCCATGCAAAAATAATTATTTTTTTATATAAAATAGTTTTTATTGTATAAAAGCGGCAAAACATAAAAAATGATATAACTGAGGTATTTCTGTAATTGTACTAACTCAAAGAATAAAACTGCTTTATCAATGTTACCACACGCGGAACAGTATAAACGCCCTCCCCAAAAAGAAATTCATGATTTGCTGGTTTTTGTTCATTCTGCCTCCCAAAAATCCTAATAAAAAGTGATCAAAAAACATCATGTGCCTGAAAATAGGACCAATAGAAACGTCAATTCATCCCGCAAAAAACAAGACCTCATATGACTCTGTGGGTCAAAATCTGGAAAAATTATAGCTATCAAAATATGGGGATGCAAAAACTATATTCTGCAATAAAAAGCATTGTTTCGTGTGTGACAGCAGCCTAACATAAGAACCGCTATAACGCCTCTTTCATACGTCCTGATATTTCCAGTAATGGAGGTGTCAGTGTCTAATACTTGTGGCACACATGTGGCATACGTGTGCCGCATCAGTACCACAAGGATGGGCGCCAGGGAAGAAGCGTTACAGTAAGCGCTGTTCCCCAGTGCCGGGTGCTGAACACGGCTCTCATCATTCTACCCTGCTCTGCCGGCGATCGGCACAAGCAGGAAAGAATCATTCTCCCCTGCTTGTGCCGATCGCCAGCAGAGCTGGGGAGAATGATTAGAGCCGTGCTCAGCACCCAGCACCAGGGAACAGCACTTACTGTAACGCTTCTTCCCCGGCGCCTATGCATGTCACATGGATGACATCCATGTGTGTTATGCGTATGCATGTGTGCTGGATGTTTTGTGGTCCGTGCTGACATTAAAAAACTGACTTGTGCACAGACCCATTCACTTGAATAGGCAAATAGCTCTCTGATCCTCCCGAGTCTCTCCGCATGGCTGCCCAATGGTATAAAATTCTGTGACACACCCATAGTGTCAATATGATCACTGCACCCCTAGATGAATACATTGAGAGGTGTAATTCATAAAATGGGGTCACTTATGGGGGGATTCTGCTGTTTTGGCACATCATGAGCTCTCCCAGTGGGTCATGGCACCTGCAAACCATAATAGTAAAATCTGATGCTCCTTCCCTTCTGAACTCTGCCATGTGCCCAAACAGTATGGGGTATCAGCATGCTCAGAACAAATTGCACAATAATTCTTTGGGCCCATCTTCTTCTGTTACCCTTGGGAAATTAAAAAATTGGGGGCAAAAAGATCATTTTTGTGTAAAAAATATGATTTTTTTATTTTTATGGCTCTACATTAATTTTCTGTGAAGCACTTGGGAGTTCAAAGTGCTCACTGCACATCTAGATAAGTTCCTTGGGGGGTCTAGTTTCCAAAATGGGGTCACTTGTGGGGGATTTCCACTGTTTAGGCACAACAGGGGCTCTCCAAATGTGACATGACACTTGCAGACCATTCCATCAAAGTCTGCATTCCAAAAGTCACTACTTCCCTTTAAGCCCCAACGTGTGCCCATACAGCAGTTTTCTCCCATATTTGGGGTATCAGCATGCTCAGGACAAATAGGACAACAACGTTTGGGGTCTAATTTCTCCTGTTACCCTTGGGGTAATAAAAAATAATGGACTAAAAGATCATGTTTGTGGAAAAAATATGATTTTTTTATTTTCATGCCCGGGCGCTATAAACTTTAGTGGAACACCTGGGGGTTCAAAGTTCTCAACACACATCTAGATAAGTTCATTGGGGTGTATTTTCCAAAATAGGGCACTTGTGGGGGGTTTCTCCTGTTTAGGCACATCAGGGGTCTCCAAACGCAACATGATGCTTGCAGACCATTCCATTAAAGTCTGCATTCCAAAACGTCACTACCTCCATTCCGAGCCTCGACTTGTGCCCATACAGTAGTTGTCTCCCACATATGGGGTATCAGCATACTCAGGACAAATTGGACAACAACTTTTGGGGTCCAATTTCTCTTGTTACCATTGGAAAAATATGAAGTGGGACTAAAAGATCATGTTTGTGGAAAAAATATGATTTTTTTATTTTCACACCCGGGCGTTATAAACTTTATTGAAACACCTGGGGGTTCAAAGTTCTCACCACACATCTAGATAAGTTCCTTGGGGGGGTCTAGTTTTCAAAATGGGGTCACTTTTGGGGTGTTTCCACTGTTTAGGCACATCAGGGGCTTTCCAAACGCGACATGGCGTCTGATCCCAATTCCAGCCAATTTTGCAATGAAAAGTCAAGCGGCGCTCCTTCCCTTCCGAGCTCTGCCATGTGCCCAAACAATGGTTTACCCCCACATATGGGGTATCAGCGTACTCAGGACAGATTTTACAATAACTTTTGGGGTCCTGTTACTCTTGTGAAAATTAAAGTTGGAGGTGAAAAGATCACTTTTGTGGAAAAAATAGGATTTTTTTATTTTTATGGCTCTACGTCATAAACTTTTGTCAAGCCCTTGGGGGTTCAAAGTTCTCACCACACATCTAGATTAGCTCATTGGGGGTCTACTTTCCAAAATAGGGTCACTTGTGGGGGGTTTCCACTGTTAAGGCACATTAAGGGCTTTCTAAATGCGACATTGTGTCAGATCTCATTTCCAGCCAATTTTGCGTTGAAAAAGTTAAACAACGCTCCTTCCCTTCCAAGCTCTGCCATGCGCCCAAACAGTGGCTTACCCGCAAATATGGGGTGTCAGTGTACTCAGAACAAATTGCATAATAAATTTTCGGGTCCAACTTCTCCTGTTCCCCTTGAAAAATAAAAAAAATTGGATCTGAAGTAAATTTTTGTGACAAAAAGTTAAATGTTTTTTTAAAACATTCCAAAATTCCTGTGAAGCACCTGAAAGGTTAATAAACTTTTTGAATCTGGTTTTGAGCACTCTGAGTTGTGCAGTTTTTAGAATGGTGGACAATTTGGGGCATTTTCTATCATATAGACCCCTCAAAGTAACTTCAAATGTGATGTGTTCCCTAAAAAAATGGTGTTGTAAAAATGAGAAATCGCTGTTTAACTTTCAACCCTTACAACTTTCTAAAAAAAAAATTTGGGTTCCAAAATTGTGCTGATGTAAAGTAGACATGTGTGAAATGTTGCTTATTAAGTATTTTGTGTGACATACAGTACAGACCAAAAGTTTGAACACACCTTCTCATTCAAAGATTTTTCTGTATTTTCATGACTATGAAAATTGTACATTCACACTGAAGGCATCAAAACTATGAATTAACACATGTGGAAATGTGGAATTATATACTTAACAAAAAAGTGTTAAACAACTGAAATTATGTCTTATATTCTAGGTTCTTCAAAGTAGCCACCTTTTGCTTTGATGACTGCTTTGCACACTCTTGGCATTCTCTTGATGAGCATCAAGAGGTAGTCACTAGCAATGGTTTTCACTTCACAGGTGTGCCCTGTCAGGTTTAATAAGTGGGATTTCTTGCCTTATAAATGGGGTTGGGACCATCAGTTGTGTTGTGCAGAAGTTTGGTGGATACACAGCTGATAGTCCTACTGAATAGACTGTTAGAATTTGTATTATGGCAAGAAAAAGCAGCTAAGTAAAGAAAAACGAGTGGCCATCATTACTTTAAGAAATGAAAGTCAGTCAGTCTGACAAATTGGGCAAACTTTGAAAGTGTCCCCAAGTGCAGTGGCAAAAACCGTCAAATGCTACAAAGAAACTGGCTCACATGAGGACCACCCCAGGAAAGGAAGACCAAGAGTGACCACTGCTTCTGAGGATAAGTTTATCCGAGTCACCAGCCTCAGAAATCGCAGGTTAACATCAGCTCAGATTAGAGACCAGGTCAATGCCACACAGAGTTCTAGCAGCAGACACATATCTACAACAACTGTTAAGAGGAGACTTTGTGCAGCAGGCCTTCATGGTAAAATAGCTGCTAGGAAACCACTGCCAAGGACAGGCAACAAGCAGAAGAGACTTGTTTGGGCTAAAGAACACAAGAAATGGACATAAGACCAATGGATATCTGTGCTTTGTTCTGATGAGTCCAAATTTGAGATCTTTGGTTCCAGCCACTGTGTCTTTGTGCGACTGTCATGATTCTCAATGGCGAGAGAACATAGCCCAGCATATATGAGAACTAGCTCTAGGAAGATGGAAACTATACTGACCATGAACTAAACCTGCCGCACAACTAGAAGTGGCCGGGTAGCATGCCTACGTTTTTTAACCCTAGATGCCCAGCGCCAGCCGGAGAACTACCTAATCCTAGCAGAGGAAAAGACAGTCCTGGCTCACCTCTAGAGAAATTTTCCCAAAAGGCAGACAGAGGCCCCCACATATATTGGCGGTGATTTTAGATGAAATGACAAACGTAGTATGAAAATAGGTTTAGCAAAATCGAGGTCCGCTTTCTAGATAGCAGGAAGACAGAAAGGACACTTTCATGGTCAGCAGAAAACCCTATCAAAACACCATCCAGAAATTCCTTTAAGACTCTAGCATTAACTCATAACACCAGAGTGGCAATTTCCGATCACAAGAGCTTTCCAGACACAGTAACGAAACAGCAGCTGTGAACAGGAACAAAATGCAAAAACACACAAGGACAAAAGTCCAACTTAGCTGGGAGTTGTCTAGTAGCAGGAACAAGCACAGAAGGCTTCTGATTACATTGTTGACCGGCAAGAAACTGACAGAGGAGCAAGGTTATATAGCGACTCCCACATCCTGATAGGAGCAGGTGAACAGAGGGGATGATGCACACAAGTACAATTCCACAAGTGGCCACCGGGGGAGCCCAGAATCCAATTTCACAACAGTACCCCCCCCTCAAGGAGGGGGCACCGAACCCTCACCAGAACCACCAGGGCGATCAGGATGAGCCCTATGAAAGGCACAGACAAGATCGGAGGCATGAACATCAGAGGCAGTGACCCAAGAATTATCCTCCTGACCGTATCCCTTCCATTTGACCAGATACTGGAGTCTCCGTCTGGAAACACGAGAGTCTAAGATCTTTTCCACAACGTACTCCAACTCACCCTCAACCAACACCGGAGCAGGAGGCTCAACGGAAGGCACAACCGGTACCTCATACCTGCGCAACAATGACCGATGAAAAACATTATGAATCGAAAAGGATGCAGGGAGGTCCAAACGGAAGGACACAGGGTTAAGAATCTCCAATATCTTGTACGGGCCGATGAACCGAGGCTTAAACTTAGGAGAAGAAACCCTCATAGGGACAAAACGAGAAGACAACCACACCAAGTCCCCAACACAAAGCCGAGGACCAACACGACGACGGCGGTTGGCAAAAAGCTGAGTCTTCTCCTGGGACAACTTCAAATTGTCCACCACCTGCCCCCAAATCTGATGCAACCTCTCCACCACAGCATCCACTCCAGGACAATCCGAAGATTCCACTTGACCGGAGGAAAATCGAGGATGAAACCCCAAATTACAGAAAAACGGGGACACCAAGGTGGCAGAGCTGGCCCGATTATTGAGGGCGAACTCCGCCAAAGGCAAAAAAGCAACCCAATCATCCTGATCCGCAGACACAAAACACCTCAAATATGTCTCCAAGGTCTGATTAGTCCGCTCGGTCTGGCCATTAGTCTGAGGATGGAAAGCAGACGAAAAAGACAATTCTATGCCCATCCTAGCACAGAATGCCCGCCAAAATCTAGACACGAACTGGGTCCCTCTGTCAGAAACGATATTCTCAGGAATACCATGCAAACGAACAACATTTTGAAAAAACAGAGGAACCAACTCGGAAGAAGAAGGCAACTTAGGCAAGGGAACCAGATGGACCATCTTAGAGAAACGGTCACACACCACCCAGATGACAGACATCTTCTGAGAAACAGGCAGATCCGAAATAAAATCCATCGAGATGTGCGTCCAAGGCCTCTTCGGGATAGGCAAGGGCAACAACAATCCACTAGCCCGAGAACAACAAGGCTTGGCCCGAGCACAAACGTCACAAGACTGCACAAAGCCTCGCACATCTCGTGACAGGGAAGGCCACCAGAAGGACCTTGCCACCAAATCCCTGGTACCAAAGATTCCAGGATGACCTGCCAACGCAGAAGAATGAACCTCAGAGATGACTCTACTGGTCCAATCATCAGGAACAAACAGTCTACCAGGTGGGCAACGATCAGGTCTATCCGCCTGAAACTCCTGCAAGGCCCGCCGCAGGTCTGGAGAAACGGCAGACAATATCACTCCATCTTTAAGGATACCTGTGGGCTCAGAATTACCAGGGGAGTCAGGCTCAAAACTCCTAGAAAGGGCATCCGCCTTAACATTCTTAGAACCCGGTAGGTACGACACCACAAAATTAAACCGAGAGAAAAACAACGACCAGCGCGCCTGTCTAGGATTCAGGCGCCTGGCAGACTCAAGGTAAATTAAATTTTTGTGGTCAGTCAATACCACCACCTGATGTCTGGCCCCCTCAAGCCAGTGACGCCACTCCTCAAAAGCCCACTTCATGGCCAAAAGCTCCCGATTCCCAATATCATAATTCCGCTCGGCGGGCGAAAATTTACGGGAAAAAAAAGCACAAGGTCTCATCACGGAGCAGTCGGAACTTCTCTGCGACAACACCGCCCCAGCTCCGATTTCAGAAGCGTCGACCTCAACCTGAAAAGGAAGAGCAACATCAGGCTGACGCAACACTGGGGCGGAAGAAAAGCGGCGCTTGAGCTCCCGAAAGGCCTCCACAGCATCAGGGGACCAATCAGCAACATCAGCACCCTTCTTAGTCAAATCAGTCAATGGTTTTACAACATCAGAAAAACCAGCAATAAATCGACGATAAAAGTTAGCAAAGCCCAAAAATTTCTGAAGACTCTTAAGAGAAGAAGGTTGCGTCCAATCACCAATAGCCTGAACCTTGACAGGATCCATCTCGATGGAAGAGGGGGAAAAAATGTATCCCAAGAAAGAAATCTTTTGAACCCCAAAAACACACTTAGAACCCTTCACACACAAGGAATTAGACCGCAAAACCTGAAAAACCCTCCTGACCTGCTGGACATGAGAGTCCCAGTCATCCGAAAAAATCAGAATATCATCCAGATACACAATCATAAATTTATCCAAATAATCGCGGAAAATGTCATGCATAAAGGACTGGAAGACTGAAGGGGCATTTGAAAGACCAAAAGGCATCACCAAATACTCAAAATGGCCCTCGGGCGTATTAAATGCGGTTTTCCACTCATCCCCCTGCTTGATTCGCACCAAATTATACGCCCCACGGAGATCAATCTTAGAGAACCACTTGGCCCCCTTTATACGAGCAAACAAATCAGTAAGCAGTGGTAACGGATATTGATATTTAACCGTGATTTTATTCAAAAGTCGATAATCAATACACGGCCTCAAAGAGCCGTCTTTCTTAGACACAAAGAAAAAACCGGCTCCTAAGGGAGATGACGAAGGACGAATATGTCCCTTTTCCAAGGACTCCTTTATATATTCTCGCATAGCAGCGTGTTCAGGCACAGACAGATTAAATAAACGACCCTTAGGGTATTTACTACCCGGAATCAAGTCTATGGCACAATCGCACTCCCGGTGCGGAGGTAGTGAACCAACCTTGGGTTCTTCAAAAACGTCACGAAAGTCAGACAAGAATTCAGGAATCTCAGAGGGAATAGATGATGAAATGGAAACCAAAGGTACGTCCCCATGAGTTCCTTTACATCCCCAGCTTAACACAGACATAGCTCTCCAGTCGAGGACTGGTTTATGAGATTGCAGCCATGGCAATCCCAGCACCAAAACATCATGTAGATTATACAGCACCAGAAAGCGAATAACCTCCTGGTGATCCGGATTAACACGCATAGTCACTTGTGTCCAGTATTGTGGTTTATTACTAGCCAATGGGGTGGAGTCAATCCCTTTCAGAGGTATCGGAGCCTCCAGTGGCTCCAAATCATACCCACAGCGTTTGGCAAAGGACCAATCCATAAGACTCAAAGCAGCGCCAGAGTCGACATAGGCGTCCGCGGTAATAGATGACAAAGAACAAATCAGGGTCACAGATAGAATAAACTTAGACTGTAAAGTGCTAATTGAAAGAGACTTGTCAGGCTTCTTAGTACGCTTAAAGCATGCTGATATAACATGAGTTGAATCACCACAATAGAAGCACAACCCATTTTTTCGTCTAAAATTCTGCCGCTCGCTTCTGGACAGAATTCTATCACATTGCATATTTTCTGGCGTTTTCTCAGTAGACACCGCCAAATGGTGCACAGGTTTGCGCTCCCGCAGACGCCTATCGATCTGAATAGCCATCGTCATGGACTCATTCAGACTCGCAGGCACAGGGAACCCCACCATAACATCCTTAATGGCATCAGAGAGACCTTCTCTGAAAATCGCCGCCAGGGCGCACTCATTCCACTGAGTAAGCACAGACCATTTGCGGAATTTTTGGCAGTATATTTCAGCTTCATCTTGCCCCTGAGACAAGGACATCAAGGCCTTTTCCGCCTGAAGCTCTAAATGAGGTTCCTCATAAAGCAACCCCAAGGCCAGAAAAAACGCATCCACATTGAGCAACGCAGGATCCCCTGGTGCCAATGCAAAAGCCCAGTCTTGAGGGTCGCCCCGGAGCAAGGAAATTACAATCCTGACCTGCTGTGCAGGGTCTCCGGCAGAGCGAGACTTCAGGGACAAAAACAATTTGCAATTATTTTTAAAATTTTGAAAGTGAGATCTATTCCCCGAGAAGAATTCAGGCAAAGGAATTCTAGGCTCAGACATAGGTGCATGAACAACAAAATCTTGCAAATTTTGTACCTTTGTGGCGAGATTATTCAAACCTGTAGCTACACTCTGAAGATCCATTTGAAACAGGTGAACACAGAGCCATTCAAGGATTAGAAGGAGAGAAAGAGAGGAAGGCTGCAGTATAGGCAGACTAGCAAGAGATTCAATTAAGAGCACACTCAGAACTAGAGGAAAAAAAAAAAAAAAAAAAAAATTGTAGCAGACTTCTTTTTTCTCTCCTTTCTCAGCCAGTAAATTAACCCTTTTTTGGGCCGGTCAAACTGTCATGATTCTCAATGGCGAGAGAACATAGCCCAGCATATATGAGAACTAGCTCTAGGAAGATGGAAACTATACTGACCATGAACTAAACCTGCCGCACAACTAGAAGTGGCCGGGTAGCATGCCTACGTTTTTTAACCCTAGATGCCCAGCGCCAGCCGGAGAACTACCTAATCCTAGCAGAGGAAAAGACAGTCCTGGCTCACCTCTAGAGAAATTTTCCCAAAAGGCAGACAGAGGCCCCCACATATATTGGCGGTGATTTTAGATGAAATGACAAACGTAGTATGAAAATAGGTTTAGCAAAATCGAGGTCCGCTTTCTAGATAGCAGGAAGACAGAAAGGACACTTTCATGGTCAGCAGAAAACCCTATCAAAACACCATCCAGAAATTCCTTTAAGACTCTAGCATTAACTCATAACACCAGAGTGGCAATTTCCGATCACAAGAGCTTTCCAGACACAGTAACGAAACAGCAGCTGTGAACAGGAACAAAATGCAAAAACACACAAGGACAAAAGTCCAACTTAGCTGGGAGTTGTCTAGTAGCAGGAACAAGCACAGAAGGCTTCTGATTACATTGTTGACCGGCAAGAAACTGACAGAGGAGCAAGGTTATATAGCGACTCCCACATCCTGATAGGAGCAGGTGAACAGAGGGGATGATGCACACAAGTACAATTCCACAAGTGGCCACCGGGGGAGCCCAGAATCCAATTTCACAACATGCGACGCAGAAAAGGTGAACGGATGGACTCTACATGTCTGGTTCCCACCGTGAAGCATGGAGGAGGAGGTGTGATGGTGTGGGGGTGCTTTGCTGGTGACACTGTTGAGGATTTATTAAAAATTGAAGGCATACTGAACAAGCATGGCTACCACAACATCTTGCAGCGGCATGCTATTCCATCTGGTTTGCGTTTAGTTGGACCATCATTCATTTTTCAACAGGACAATGACCCCAAACACACCAGCAGGCTGTGTAAGGGCTATTTAACCAAAAAGGAGAGTGATGGGATGCTACGCCAGATGACCTGGCCTCCACAGTCACCAGACCTGAACCCAATCGAGATGTTTGGGGTGAGCTAGACTGCAGAGTGAAGGCAAAAGGGCCAACAAGTGCTAAGCATCTCTGGGAACTCCTTCAAGATTGTTGGAAGACCATTCCCGGTGACTACCTCTTGAAGCCCATCAAGAGAATGCCAAGAGTGTGCAAAGCAGTCATCAAAGCAAAAGGTGGCTACTTTGAAGAACCTGGAATACAAGACATAATTTCAGTTGTTTCACACTTATTTGTTAAATATATATTTCCACATGTGTTATTTCATAGTTTTGATGCCTTCAGTGTGAAGGTACAATTTTCAGACCACAGCATGTCTATTTATCTTGCGGAAATGCTCAGTCTCTGCAAGATAAATATTACCTGTCCAATGTATTGGGCGCTGTGATAGATAAATATCACCTGTCCAATGTATTGGGCGTTGTGATTTCAATTAACACATGCAGAATCACCTGCATTCAAAAGCTGCCGATTACTGACCGTGGGGACGTAGCCTAAGGGGGTATATAAGTGTATACTTCAAGACTATTTTTGACTTAGCGCTAAATTCAAGAATCATGTGCACCATTTTTAAGTATTTTGCACCAAAAACTGCAACTAATACCACAAGGCAAAAAAAAAAAGAAAAGAAAAGTGACTTCAAAAACATTGCAAATGACGAATTGGATCCTTTGTCTCTACATTATGCTGCTCTCAGGTTACATTTCAAAAACCTGTGGTCAGATTCCCTTTATGAGTAACAACTCTATATGTGGGTGATAGACATGCTATACTAATACAAATTTTCTAATAAAAATCTTCCTGATCATACATACATTTCTGTATTTTTTAAAAAACTGGGATTAAGTATTACCGTACCTAAAATCAAAAGGATTTTCCTTTGAAATTGTTTCCCGCCTGCATTATATGTTGAGGAGATTTGGGAAGCCCAGGTTCATACTCACAAAATGTTTGGCCGATGCAGTTGAAATCGTCAAGTTCAGTTGACATTAGTGTAATATGTCTGCCATACCATAACATTATCATTGTAGGTTTGCACTAAATTTGAATAAGTACAGTTGCTATCTTCTTATCTTTACCACAGCCATGAGCCATTAAAAACATAGTACAAAATTGTTAAAGTAATACTTTAAGCCATCTTGTGAAGAATAGAGGGGGTTTGCAAGTTTAGTAAATAAAGTGATATATTTTCATAATGCACATTTCCAATGTTCACTTCTGAAATCAATAACAAGTACATTTATATTGTGCAAAATGTTTGTTATATAGTATACTTATATGCTTTCACCATCGTTAGTGTTCATCTATTAACTGACATCTAGTCAGCAAAAAGTGCAGAATAAATGACAAAATCAGTAATTGTGTTATCAGCTCGCATGTATGAATTTTGACAGAATATTTCATAATTTTTCATGTGGTCCATTGTCACTAATGCAATTTCATTGAAAAGTATTGTACATGTAGCTTAAAGTATCTGTAGCAGATCCAAAATTAGAACTGTTGACTCACTGCTTTAAATCAATATTTAGTGAGCTGATGAGGTATTTGTTGTGTAAGGCTATCCTCAATTCTCAAATACACTAAAGGTTTACTACTGGCAAGGATAAAGTGTCCATTTGAGTAAACACAATAGACTAATGCAGAAGTTGAGTGATCAAGTTGGCAGGGTGATGTAAGATTCTCTTCCTCTCTTTTTTCCATTATATTGATTAAGAATATAATAATGTTTATTCTTTCAATTTAGCTATGTAAAAGACAAAAAAAAATACTATTATGTGAAACCTTGCTATCACTACTCATTTATTTACTTACTTCTAAAAAGACAGATTTGTGTATGTTTGTAATATTCTAGAGTATGTACTTATACCACTGTCTTATCTATGTAATATTTACCTAACAGATGGATAGCTAAAGTTCAGTCAAATCTACCATATACTAACCATTTTCTTCTGTCTTTGATTGGTTAAATTATTCACTAAAACTACAGCAAGTATACTACTGTAATATCTGTAATAAACTTCATACAGTTTTAATTACCTTCACATCTAAAGACTGAAAAATCACAGTAAGGCTATGTTCACATGTCCAGTGGGTATTTCCCTTTTTTTAATCCATTTTGGGATGAAAAAGGTAAAATCGTCCAGTAAAATATCCATTCATTTGAATATGGACTGAAACGTCCTAAAATTTCTTCTATTTGACTTCCAGTTTTAGCTGAATCAAAAAACCTACTATAAGCGGCACAGTTTTGTTGTCTGGCCTAAAAAATGGGTAGCAACTGCATTTGTTTTGTATAAGCATTGGAGTGCATGGGTAAAGGGTGATAATGGATAGTCATTTGTTATGTCACCCATTAATGGATCCTTTTTTAAGCACTGTGTAAAAACTCATCTGATAAAAAGAATAAAAATGGATGTAAAATGTAAATCTAAGTGTGTATCCATTATTGCTGTATTTGTAACAGATCTTTTTTCTTTAATTCTGGATCTGTTAGAAATGGACATTTGAATAGAACCTCAGACTGGAATAAAATATGCAGTTTTGTGGCAGTTTTCATGACAATTTTTTATGCATTTTTGAGAGCCTCACCCAGGGATAAATACATAACATAGAAGTGTTAATGTTTTAGTGTTACATATGCATAGTCCAATAGTAGATTTATATGCACCACTGGCCAAAGTGTGCTTAGCTTGGCAGGGCCTCTGACCAGCAGAGCCGCCATCAGGGCAACAGTGCCCTGACTGGCGTATGGGGCCCGTTTCTTCTGCTCATCGGGCCCCAGCAGCAGGCTTCTGCCTGTGCAGTAACTGAACTTGCATCCGAGACGCAGGTTCTGTTAAACTCTATTGCAGTGCGGGCCCACACAGAAATAGTTAAAAGTTGCCAGACAATCGGAGGCGTATGATGTCATTGTCATTCGCCGGCAAGTCTGTGCTTAAAATGCCTGGAGGGAACATTGCAGCGGGAACGCGGCCAGGTAAGGAGAAAGGTTTTTTATTTTTATTGAAAGCGGTAGCCACAATATGTTTTGATGGCAGGATGGAGACACATGGACCATGTGTCTCCATCCTGCCTGGGGCAGAATGGAGGCATGGGGCAGGATGGAGACACGGGCAGGATGGAGACACGGGGCAATATGAAGACACAGGGGGCAGGATAGAAACACAGGGGGCAGGATGGAGACACAGGGGGCAGGATGGAAACACAGGTGGCAGAATGGAAACACAAGGGTAGGATGTAGACGTAGTGCAGAATGGAGACATGGTGCAGGATGGAGACAGATGGGGCAGGAATATGGGGCAGGAATATGGGGCAGGATGAAGACACGAGGCAGAATGGAGACATGGGGCAGAATGGAAACACAAAGGGCAGGATGGAAACACAGGGGGCAGGATGGAGACATGGCACAGGATGGAGACAAATGGGGCAGGAATATGGGGCAGGATCATGGGACAGGATGGCAGAATGGAGACATGAGGCAGGATGAAAACACGGGGGCCGGATGGAGACACAGGGGACAGGATGGAGACACAGGGGGCAAGATGGAAACACAGGGGGCAGGATGGAAACACAGGGAGCAGGATTGAGACAGATGGGGCAGGAACATGGGGCAGGATGGAGACACATGCTGCAGGATCATGGGCAGGATGGAGACATGGGGTAGGATGGAGACATATGGTGCAGGATTTGGGGCAGGATGGATACGATGGAGACAGATGGGGCAGGATCATGGGACAGATGGGGCAGGTTCACGGGACAGATGGCGCAGGATCATGGGATGGATGGGGCAGGATGGGAAGATCATATGGAGCAGGATGAGACATCACATAGGGCAGACTGGATACTCATGAGGGTAGGATGAGATAACATATGGCTCGAGCCAGGAATGAGACACACTTGGGCCAGGATGGGGGATATTATTACCATATTATTACCATAGGGGCTAATTAATGGATATTATTACTGCAGTAATGTTCTTTTTTTTCAGGATACTGTTTTAAATTGGGGAGGTGGTCATGTTACTGTGCAGAGCGACACTATGTGTTAGAGCTAGCGGAACGCACCGAGTAAATATAGAGGTTTTATTGTAATTGATGCGTTTGCAGCCTAGGGTCCACTGTGCAGGAGAACCTGCTGCTAGCAAACGCTGGAAATATATGGCGGTATGAGCTAACCCTGTTACTTCACAGAGTAGCCGAAACTTAAAGCACTGCGCCCTGTTAGACTTCACAGTGGCACAGGCTAACTACCCAACTGAGAGCAGTCAGTGGTCATGCATGTACACAAACTCCTCGCCAGAGGTGCCAGCATTCTAGGGGCTTATTTCAGCCAGGTCCCTGAATACATTCACACAAAATCTCCTCGCCGGAGGTGCCAGCATTCTAGGGGCTTATTTCAGCCGGGTCCCTGAACACAAACTCACATGACCACACTGGCGCAAAGCACATAACATAGAACAATACTAGCGCATGGCCGTGCGGCCATGCGAGCCTTAAATAGTTGCAGCACGTACAGGAACTTCCTAGAAGGACCAATGAGAGGCTGCCACAGAGCGTGAGCACCTACAGGACCTTCCTGAAGGACCAATTGCCTTAGCTGCAGTATCAGATCATGTGACCCTCGATCTCCACTGAGAGATCTTACTCTGGGCATGCTCAGAATGAGAAAAGCAGGACTTAGTCCCAGAAGCGTCTGCTTGCCGCTGCCCAGCACTGACTTCAATGGCAGAAGCAGGAAAAGCAGCAGTAACTCTTTGTACAGAGTCAGACTGAGCGAGACGCTGGGACCGACGTCTACGCTGAGCAGGCTCCACTGCAGCAGGAGAAGAATGGGAGACTGCAGCGGAGATGGCCCAAGATTCCCCTGTGCAGAGGCGGGAACTCGACCCCTAACATTACCCCCCCTCCTTGGGCCTCGCTACGTTCGAAGGCAGCAATGAGCTGCGGAGCCCGAATGTGCTCAGAAGGCTCCCAGGACCTATCCTCAGGACTGTAACCCTTCCAGTCCACCAAATAAAATTTTTTGCCATGAACCACCTTGCACCCCAAAATAGCATTCACCTCGTAATTGTCTGTAGACGAACCCGATGTCCCGGCAGATGACTCAGAAAACCGGGACATGTATACGGGCTTAAGGAGGGACAAATGAAAGGTGTCAGTGATACCTAGACGTGGAGGAAGGGCTAGACGGTAGACCACAGGGTAAACCTGTTCGAGGACCTTTAAAGGACCCAAGTAGCGAGGTGCAAACTTAGTGGACTCAACACGCAGCCTGATATTACGAGCGGAGAGCCACAATAAGTCGCCAGGAGCAAAGGTCGGGGCAGGGCGCCGATGTGCATCGGCGGAGGACCTCATTCTCTCCTTGGAGGCCCGGATGGCATCCTGAGTGCGGTCCCAAATGTCTTGTGCCTCCACTGCCCAGTCTGCCACCCTGGAGTCAGCAGAGGACACGGGCATAGGCACATGAACCCGCAGATGTTGGCCGTAATTAAGGAGGAAAGGAGTCTGACCGGTGGAGTCGGCTACAGCATTGTAAAGGGCAAACTCAGCTCACGGTAACAAGGATGCCCAGTCATCCTGCCTGGCAGAAACAAAATGTTGTAAATAAGTGACCAGAGTCTGATTGGCCCTCTCAACCAACCCATTCGTCTCGGGATGATAAGCCGAGAAGAGATTTAACTCAATACTGAGTAGACAAAAAAGCTCCCTCCAGAATTGAGACGCAAACTGGGGACCCCGGTCACTGACAATCTTGTTCGGCATACCATGTAAGCGAAAGATATGCTTGATGAACAAGGCTGCCAGAGTCCGTGCAGAAGGTAGCCGTGGAAGAGGCACCAAATGAACCATTTTGGAAAAATGGTCGGTGATCACCCAGATAATGGTGCAACTACGAGACTTGGGTAAGCCCACCACAAAGTCCATCCCGACCATCTCCCAGGGCCTGTCCGCCACCGGCAGAGGGTAAAGCAACCCAGCTGGCCATTGCTGAGGGGACTTGTTCTTGGCACAAGAGACACACGCCCGAACATAGTCTGCGACATCACGAGCCATATGCGGCCACCAGTATGTCCTCGCCAGTAACTCAGATGTCCTTTTGGAACCAAAATATCCACCCACCCTGGACGAGTGTGCCCAAGAGAGAACCTCCGGTCGCAAACTGGATGGTACAAAAGTCTTGCCCAGAGGCACAGACTCTAGCGAAACTGGGGCCACAGTTCTCAGGCTCTTAGTGGGGACAATAAGACGAGGCTCCTCTTCCTCCTCCACAGATGACACAATGGTGCCAGAGAGAGCGTAGGCACAAATGTTCTTCTCCCCGAAAGAAAATAGAGGGTGAAATGGAACCGGGAAAAGAACAAGGACCATCTGGTCTGGCGAGAATTTAACTGCTGGGCTGTCTGCAGGTACACCAAATTTTTATGATCTGTGAAGACTTGGAAGGGAAAATGAGCTCCCTCCAAGAGATGTCTCCACTCCGAGAAAGCCAACGTCATGGCTAGCAACTCCCTGTCCCTGATAAAATAATTCCTCTCTGCTGGTGAGAAGGTCTTAGAAAAGAAGAAGCAAGGATGCTTCCGACCTTGAGCATCCTTTTGGAAGAGGACTGCTCCAGCACCAACAGATGAGGCATCCACCTCCATGATAAATGGCTTATCTACATCGGGGCGATGTAGGATGGGAGCGCTAGCGAAGTGTGACTTTATGGAGTTAAAGGCCTTGGAGACCTCTTCAGACCACAATTTGGGATTTGCTCCCTTCTTAGTGAGGGCAACCAAGGGAGCAACCAAAGTTGAGAAGTGCGGAATGAACTGGCGATAATAATTAATGAACCCCATAAAGCGCTGCACCGCTTAAGAGAATGGGATTCCTGCCAGTCCATCACAGCCTGTAGTTTGGCAGGATCCATAGCCAATCCCTGGGCGGAGATGATATAGCCTAAGAAAGGTAAGGACTCCTGCTCGAACATACACTTCTCCAACTTGGCATAGAGGGAGTTTGCCCATAGGAGGTCGAAGACTTTGCAAACATCTCTCTGGTGGGAGTCAATATCTGGAGAGTAGATGAGAATATCATCCAGATAGACTACGACCGAGGTGGAGAGCATATCCCGGAAGATGTCGGTCACAAAGTCTTGGAAAACGGCTGGGGCATTACAGAGCCCGAAGGGCATCACCAGATATTCATAGTGCCCATCCCTGGTGTTAAAAGCCGTCTTCCATTCGTCCCCCTCACGGATGCGAATCAGGTTGTAAGCACCCCACAGATCTAATTTAGTAAATACCTTTGCTCCCCAAAGCCTATCGAAGAGCTCAGATATCAAGGGCAAAGGATACTTATTCTTAACGGTGATGGCGATAAGACCCCTGTAATCTATGCATGGACGCAGTTCCCCATTCTTCTTCTGCACGAAGAAGAACCCAGCCCCTGCAGGTGACACTGACTTCCTGATGAACCCTCTTGCCAGATTCTTTTGGATGTACTGAGACATTGCCTCTGTCGCCGGGAGAGATAACGGATAGACTCGACCCCGGGGAGGCTCAGCACCAGGCAAGAGGTCTATAGGACAGTCATAGGGGCGATGGGGCGGAAGGGTCTCCGCCGCCTTTTTGGAGAACACGTCTGCATAACACCAATATTGCTTGGGGAGAGAGGATAGATCTGCGGGTACCTCTGTAGTAGCAACCTGAATGCACTCCCTCTGACACCTACCCCCACAAGATTCACCCCATCCCAAAATTCTGCCTGAGGACCACTCGATATGAGGAGAGTGGTACCGTAGCAAAGGTATCCCCAACAGGACCTCATCAATTCCCTCAGGAATGACGAGCAGAGAGATAATCTCCTGATGGGATGGCAACAGGGGCTGGCTGGCAATTTTCAGCCTGGGGGGCAATCACAAGGCAGTGGCCCTCGAGTTGCGGTGGCCCTCCTTTTCCCTGCTTATATCTGGCCACTGCATTAAAGTAGCAGAGAAAACAGGCTTTAAAAACAGGCTGGTACACAGATATGGGAACTGAACGGAGCTTGCTGCATAGATATGGGAGCAGAATCGAGCTTAGGCTACTTTCACACTTGCGTTTGGAGCTGCTGCGGAGGGCTGTGGACTTCCTCCATGAAGCCCCGCCCCCCACCGATAGCTCCGCCTATTTCTGCATGCGGCCGGCATGCGGCCTGTGTACTTATATTTAACATTAGGTACGCATGCGGCAGCATCTGCATACAGCCGCACGACCTGCGTACCTAATGTTAAATATAGGTACACAGGCCGCATGCCGGCCGCATGCCGGCCGCATGCAGAAATAGGCGGAGCTAGCGGCGGGGGGTGGGGCTTCACGGAGGAAGTCCACAGCCCTCCGCAGCGGCACCAAACGCAAGTGTGAAAGTAGCCTTACTCCAGAGATATGGGAACAGAACAGAGCTTACTACAGAGATATGTGAGCAGAACAGAGCTTACTACTGAAATATGGGAGCAGAAAAGAGCTTATTATAGAGATATGGGAGCAGAACCAAACTTACTAGATTCAGAGATATGGGAGCCGAACCGAGCTTACTGCAAAGATATGGGAGCAGAACCAAGCTTACTACAGAGATATGGGAGCAGAACCGAGCTAACAGCAAGGATATGGGAGCAGAACCAAGCTTACTGCAGAGATATGGGAGCAGAACGGGGCTTACTACAGAGATATGTCAGCAGAAACGAGCTTACTACAGAGATAAGGGAGCAGAACCAAGCATACTACAGAGATAGGGGAACAGAACCGAGCTTACTACAGAGATATGGGAGCAGAAACGAGCTTACTACAGAGATAAGGAAGCAAAAACGAGCTTACTACAGAGATATGGGAACAGAACCGAGCTTACTACAGAGATATGGGAGCAGAACCAAGCTTAGTGCTGAGAAATGGGAGCAGAACCGAGCTTACTGCAGAGATGTGGGAACAGAATCGACCTTACTACAGAGATATGGGAGCAGAACCAAGCTTACTACAGAGATATGGGAGCAGAACCTAGCATACTACAGAGATAAGGGAGCAGAACTGAGCTTACTAGAGAGATAAGGGAGCAGAACCGAGCTTACTACAGAGATATGGGAGCAGAACCGAGCTTACTGCAGAGATATGGGAGCAGAACCGAGCTTACTACAGAGATAAGGGAGCAGAACCGAGCTTACTACAGAGATAAGGGAGCAGAACCGAGCTTAATAAGTCTACTATATGGAACCAAGTCTGCTACATAGAAACTGGAGCAGAACTGAGATTACGACATACATACAGTACCATAATCTAGATTACTACATTGATAGAGTACCAGAACCAAGCTTACTGCTTAGATATGGTGCCATAACGGAGCTTACTTACAAACATACACACAACAATACAGCTATACAGTGCCTAGTACTATCTCCACTACACAGAGAATACATAATATTATAATATCACCATTACCTCTACATGAAACTACATTCTATACAAAGACCAATGATGCCACCATACACTCCCTGACAGAATTTGACCTCTTTTATGATTTGGAATATAAGCGGTAGCTAATACTTCTTGATATTTTAGGCTATTGATATTGCCTTCCACCTTGCAAATGTTTCGCACACCCCCATACTGAATGTAACCCCAGACCATGATCTTTCAACCACCAAATGTAACTGTCTTCTGGGTGTATTTTGGATCCATACTGGCTCCAGTAAGTCTCCTGCAGTGTTTGTGGCAGCTGTGGTGTAATTCTACTGAAGAGAAATCCATCTTCTGCCACTTTTCCAGTGTCCATCTATTTAGCAGGCTGTGGGAGTTTGCAAATGCCACATGGTTTTTTATTTGCCTTTTGTTTAGTGCTGGCTTCTGGGCACTGATTCGACCATGGAGGCCATTTTGAGACAGAATCCTGCAAACTGTTCTAGTTGACACAGGTAAAGGTTTAGGTGTGCACTCAGCCTTAATATGGCGAGGTGCTGGTGTAACGGACCAATGGCCCAGAATAACAGTAAAAGTTAAGTTCACTGCACTCTCTCTAGGTTTCTTATGCAAAGTCTGGTATAAATTTATTATACATAAACTGGGAGCGTAACAGAATATTACAGCATCTGTGATTTTTTATATACAACGTTTCGGCTCAACCAGAGCCTTTGTCACGTAATCGCTTGTTCCAGCTAAGATAGTGATATACAGAGAAGGCGGAAAGTCCCAGCGGTGCAATATAAGCTCTATTGTAATCTAAATGTCTGCCTATGGAAGATCCTGTCCAGTAGTGTGGACCTGCAGTGTCTGTTATGACAAGCGGCGCTCCCGCGCCTTGCTAACGATCGGCGTGTCACGTGCGGTGAATTTAGCTTTTACTAGTTGACAGCGATTTGAGGTGACCAGACCTGTTGGATCTCTGCTGCTGTGGAAGAGGGGCTTGCTTTGGATTTTCTAACCAACAAACATTCCTCCTGAGCAGTTGTGTTGCGGGGTCTGCCGGACCTGGGCTTGTCAAACACATCTCCAGTCTCTTAAAATCTTTTTTTTAATTCTTTGTACTTGATGCTGAGACACATTAAAGGTGCCCGCCACCTCTGCAGTGGATCTGGTCTTCAGCCTCTTGACAATCCAGGCTTTGGTCGCAGGGTAAATTTTTGGCATGTTGTCAAGAGCTCAAGTTGCAGTTCAAGTGAAGGTCTGGGGTGCTAGGTTTCTTTTTATACACACACACTAAATAACCGATCATTTACTGAGCACAGGTAAGGATGTAAACTAGGATTGGGTGCATTATATGACCAGGCGACAAAACTTTTGTCTTGCTAAAATCTGACCATTCTGTGTCCATTAACTGATCAATATTTCTGCATTGATGTCAATTTATTTTCTTAACCTAAACCACATTTTGGAAGGTTTCAGCTTTCAAAATAATAATTTATACAACCAATGGATGAATTTAACATCAGGTTATAAGCTGTTATTTACATAACATGGATAAGCGACATTACTTCTGTCAGGGAGTGTACAACTTTTACTACTAGTATACTACAATACTGATCATTAATTTAAAAAAAAGCACAACACTAAGTGCCATTGTATACAGGAACTCTGTATTTACGGTCAGTGTAAAGATACTACAGTGATCACTGGTGACATTATACACAGGACATCTGTATAAGGTGTCAGTGTACAGGTAATACAGTGATCACCACTGCCAGTGACATTATACACAGCAGCTTTGTATATAGTATACAGTGTATAGTGTCAGTGTACAGGTAATACACTGACTCACTAGTGATGTCTCTAGCTGAAGTCCTTCATATTTGCTTTTCATTTTCATCCAGCACAGACTGCACTTCTTCCAGTTAGCACTCGTCTCTGCATAAAATAACACAGTCGCCTAGAGCACGGCTTCCAGACCACATTCCCCACTTTTTCCCTTTCTTCTACACCATGTTCCAAATTATTATGCAAATTATATTTTTCTCGGATTTTCCTAAATGGTCGGTGCAAATGACAGTCAGTCTAATAAAAGTCATCACCCGTTGGAGTATACATCGAATTTTATTGGAGAAACCTCCCAATGATAACAGTATAATCTACAAAATGAATAAAAACTCAAAATGCACTGTTCCAAATTATTAGGCACAGTAGAATTTCTAAACATTTGATCTGTTTTAAAGAACTGAAAATGCTCATTTGTGGAATTTGCAGCATTAGGAGGTCACATTCACTGAACAAAAAAGGTATTTAACTCCAAAACATCCTAACAGGCCAAGTCACATGTTACCATAGGAACCCTTCTTTGTTATCACCTTCACAATTCTCGCCTCCATTGAACTTGTGAGTTTTTGGAGAGTTTCTGCTTGTATTTCTTTGCATGAAGTCAGAATAGCCTCCCAGAGCTGCTGTTTTGATGTGAACTGCCTCCCACCCTCATAGATCTTTTGCTTGATGATACTCCAAAGGTTCTCTATAGGGTTGAGGTCAGGGGAAGATGGTGGCAATACCATGAGTTTATCTCCTTTTATGCCCATAGCAGCCAATGACTCAGAGATATTCTTTGCAGCATGAGATGGTGCATTGACATGCATGAAGATGATTTTGCTCCTGAAGGTACAATTCTGATTTTTATACCATGGAAGAAAGTTGTGAGTCAGAATCTCTATATACTTTGCCGAGGTCATTTTCACACCTTCAGGTACCTTAAAGGGCCCTTCCAGCTGTTTCCCCATGATTCCAGCCCAAAACATTACTCCTCCATCTCCTTGTTGACGTTGCAGCCTTGTTGGGACATGGTGGCCATCCACCAACCATCCACTACTCCATCCATCTGGACCACCCAGGGTTGCTCGACACTCATCAGTAAACAAGACTGTTTGGAAATCAGTCTTCATGCATGTCTGGGCCCACTGCAACCGTTTCTGCTTGTGAACACTCTTTAGGGGTGGCCGAATAGTAGGTTTATGCACCACAGCAAGCCTTTGAAGGATCCTACACCTTGAGGTTCGAGGGACTCCAGAGGCACCAGCAGCTTCAAATAACTGTTTGCTGCTTTGTAATGGTATTTTGTCAGCTGCTCTCTTTATCCAATGAATTTGTCTGGCAGAAATCTTCCTCATTATGCCTTTATCTGCATGAACTCTGTCTGTGCTCTGTTTCAGTCGCAAATCTCTTCACAGTATGATGATCACTCTTAAGTTTTTGTGAAATATCTAATGTTTTCATGCTTTTGACCAAGGCATTGCACTATTTAATGCTTTTCAGCCGCAGAGAGATCCTTTTTATTTCCCATATTGCTTGAAACCTGTGGTCTGCTTTATAATGTGGAACATCATTTTTAAGTAGTTTTTCTTTAATTAGAATCACCTGGAAAACTAACGATCACATGTGTTTAAGATTGATTTCAGTGATCCATTGAGCCCTGAGACACAATACCATCCACGAGTTTATTTGAAAAACAAAACAATTAAATCTTTATGACACTTAAATCCAATTTGCATAATAATTTGGAACATGGTGTACACTAGACATCTGAATACAGAGGTGCACCCACAAACAATATATAATTGGTTATTATGCAACCTCATAGATTGTAAGCTTGCGAGCAGGGCCCTCATTCCTTTTGGTATCTGTTGATCTATGTGTTTATTGTTATGCTTAATGTCCATTGTACAAGTCCCCTCTAAAATGTAAAGTGTTGGCACTATAGAAATAAAATTATCATAATTATTATTATTATTATTATTAACCGACCATTCCAAATATAAATTATAATCCACCACTGTGCACCCACTAACTATAAATAGCCACTTTCCCCATTTAATATATAAATTAATTAGCACCTGTACTCTTTCCCCCAATTCATTACCAGTCACTTCATCCTCAATGCCCCCCACTATGTACCTACCACTCTAACCCTAACCCCGATTCATTATAGTTACATGCCCCTCCCGCCCCAATTCATTGTCATGTCTTTCTCTCTCACCCTCTATTCATTATCAACTGCTCTACCTCACATTCAATACATCATTTACTCCCCCACCCTTAAAATTCATTATTTGTTCTTCCCCTAGATCATCATTTGCTCTCCCCACCCCCTCTTCAATTGATCATTTGCTCTCCCCACCCCCGCCTTCAATTAAATTGCTGTCCCCTGTCCCTCACACTGAATTTATCATTTTGCAGTTCCCCCACTTTAATTTGAAGTCCCCTTACTTCATTCATTGCAGTCCCCTATCACCCCCTCACTTCATCTGCAGTGCCCCTTCATCATTTGCAGCCCCCTATCCCCCTTCCATTTCATCATGAGCAGTCCCCCATCAGACACACTTCATCATGTGCAGTCCCGCAGTCCCCTTCTCCCACTTCATCATGTGCAGTCCCCTTACCCCCCACTTCATCATGTGCTGTCCCCTTACCCCCCACTTCATCATGTTCAGTCACCCTTACCCCCCACTTCATGTGCAGTCCATCTTACGCTCCACTTTATCATGTGCAGTCCCCATTACTCCCCACTTCATGTGCAGATCACCTTACCCCCCACTTCATCATGTGCAGTCCCCTTTAACCCCCAATTCATCATGTGCAGTCCCCCTGAACCCCCACTTCATCATGTGCAGTCCCCCTTACCCCCACTTCATGTGCAGCCACACTCCCCCTTCATCATGCGCAATCCCCCTTACCCCACATCATCATGTGCTGCCCCATTCCATCATGTACAGCCCCACTCTCCCCACTTCATCATGTGCAGTCTCCTTTATCCACTAAACTATCATGTGCAGCCCCACCCCCCCTTCATCATGTGCAGTCCCACTCCATCATGTACAGCCCCACTCAACCTTCATCATGTGCAGCCCCACTTACCTCCTCACTCCATCATGTGCAGTCTCCTTTAACCCCCAAATTCCATCATGTGCAGCCTCCTTACACCCCCCACTTCATAACTTGCAGTTACACACCATTAAATTTATTTTATAAAGAAAACAAAAAAGTTCTTCATACTTACCTCACCAGTCGCTCCCCTGCAGTGCCTTTCTGCTTCTAGCATCCGGGTCATGTCGGCGTGTGCGTGAGGACGCCATCGCGCATGCCCAACACCTAACCTGGAAGTATAGAGAACATGAAGGGAGCAGTAGCTGCGCAGCCGTCAAGGTGACAGCCAAGCATAGCTCCTGGCCCCAGCGCAGACGTGTGCGCTAACTGTGATGCGGCTGTGTCTGCTGCCAGCCGCGTCACAGTACAGCAGACATGGCTGCGCACAATTTGCTGTGTGGCTGTAGCCACCACCAGGCAGCCGGCCCTGAACAACTGCTGGGGGAGCGGCCCGGGGGGCATTTGCCTCTTTGCCACCTGGGCCAGTCAGCCCCTGGATGGCAACATGGACAGAGTAAAAGGGATGGTCTGGTGTGTTATCTGTGAGGGCAGTGTCGACCCATTCACCACTCGTAACGTTACTGGTTGAGCTAGCATAATCAGGGGTATTGCGTGACGTTGGGCGAAGGCAGAAGACATTAAATTGCTCTCTGTCCCAGAATACACGCAGAGCTCTACCGAGTGGGAGGATGAGCCTATAATAATTGTCCCCTTAAAGGACAATTTGGAGGCAAACTTCGCCGTGTCTAGTGTACCTCCACCTACTACCACTAGACGCTGATGTTTCCTCGACCACTAGGGACATCTGGTGGCAAGATGTCCTGACTGCTGGCAAACATGACAGACCTTGAGTGCACAAGCGGTCCGGGACTTAGATCCCGCTCGTGACACTTCCATGGCCTCATGTGGCTCAGGAACCAGGACCGGAGATTCCAGAGGTTTGGCGAAGGTAGGAGCCAGCCGAAACCTCTGCCTACACTGGGCTCGCTCTAGCCTACGCTCGTTAAAACGGAGGTCAATACGAGTAGAGACAGTTATTAACTCCTCCAGTGTGGCAGGAATCTCCCTAGTGGCCACAGCGTCCTTCACGTGATCAGCCAGTCACCTGCAAAATATGGGGATAAGGGCTTTATCTGACCACTCCAGCTCAGAAGCTAAAGTACGGAAGTGGACGGCAAAATGGCTGAACAAGGACACACCATGGGTGACTCGAGGTCCTAAAAAGACCTGTTTCAGAGCGCTCAGGAACAGCGGTGCACTCTGCACCACATGATCGCCACGCTCCCACAGCAGCATAGCCCATTCCAACGCCCTGTCCGACAAGAGAGACACAATAAATCCCACCTTAGCCCGCTCTGTGGGAAAACGTGCAGCCAGGAGCTCGAGGTAAATAGAGCACTGACTCACGAATCCCCTACAAGATTTGCTATCTCCAGAAAATTTTTCTGGCAGCGGGAGGCGAGATAATGTCAGAACAGGGGTGGCAGTGAACAAGGTTGCTGCAGCCACGCTAGCAGGCTGTACAGCAACTGCGGTAACATCCACAGCTGAGGTTGAGCTCTCGAGAGCTGCCAACCTACCCTCCAGCTGCTGGATATACCGCAAGGATTGCTGAATGTCCGCCATTTACTAGCCAGACCTTGGTGCTAGTATTATGTTAGGGCTAGTGGAATGCACCGAGTAAATATAGAGGTATTATTGTAATTGATGCATTCGCAGCCCGGGGTCCACCATGCACGAGAACCTGCTGCTAGCAAACGGCGGAACTATATGGCAGTATGAGCTAACCCTGTTACTTCACAGAGTAGCCGAAACTCAAAGCACTGCGCCCTGTTAGACTTCATAGTGGCACAGGCTAACTACCCAACTGAGAGCAGTCAGTGGTCATGCATGCACACAAACTCCTCGCCGGAGGTGCCAGCATTCTAGGGGCTTATTTCAGCCAGGCCCCTGAATACATTCACACAAAATCTCCTCGCCTGAGGTGCCAGAATTCTAGGGGCTTATTTCAGCCGGGTCCCTGAACACAAACTCACATGACCACACTGGCACAAAGCACATAACATAGAACAATACTAGCGCATGGCCGTGCAGCCATGCGAGCCTTAAATAGTTGCAGCACGTACAGGACCTTCCTAGAAGGACCAATGAGAGGCTGCCACAGAGCGTGAGCACCTACAGGACCTTCCTGAAGGACCAATGGCCTTAGCTGCAGTATCAGATCATGTGACCCTCGATCTCCACTGAGAGATCTTACTCTGGGCTTGCTCAGAACGAGAAAAGCAGGTGGAGCGGCCCCCAGATGCAGGACAACGGGGTACTCGGTACCGGGTCTATCGGTTCTGAGGATGTCATGGTGGCCCGACCCGGTCTGTAGTCCTGCTAAGGGGCGCCCAATAAAAGGTGTTTGTGGTGGTGTAGGTCGCAGTAAGTAACGAGGACACAGGGTTGCAGTCTCTTTACCTCTTTACTGAAGGCTTTGGCATCCGCAACCCAGAGCACTGCTAACAGGGCTGGCTGAGACCGGCCGATCCGAAGGCACATCCAGAGTTCCCTTTGCAGGTGGAAATCAGTGCCTACCTACTAGCGCCTGGGTGTTGTAGTACTTCCCTGCTGAGCACCACGGGATAGTCCTCACAACTGTCGTGTATGTTTCTGTTCTTTCTCTCCGTCCTCCAGATGATATGGATAGGACGCACCCGTATGATGGGGTAGGCCTGGAGTTATTTTATAGGGACCCTAGAGATGCCCCTCTCCCACAATTGCCTCCGTTGTCTTCACTAGGTGATTAAGGTGAGGCAGCCAACCTAAAATGAACTGCCCTGCCGTTGGTTTGAAGTAATGCGTAGAGCCCAATACTTCCTCGGCGTTCCGGCCACCGGCTACGCGCCTCAGTAGGATGTTGCCGATCTCGGGGCACGACTCCTACCGGTTCTATCACCTTTGTGCTGTGATCTCGTTTCTCACTTCTCCACAATATGCTTCGCTTCGTGTCCTTTCTTAAGATGCCGCCGCAATGAAGTGCAGGCGCGGCTCCGTAACGATCTGTCCTTTCGCTCGGCCTCTGTCAGGATCCCACCCCTGACAGGGACATTTTGCTGTCTGTTCTGGTGGCCAAAAACGGACATGTCAGCTTGTTTTGCCCACGGACACACAGTCCATGGAAACACACTGATGTGCATAGACCCATTCATTCGAATGGGTCTATGTGTGTACTTGTCTCCGGTACGTGTGAACTGTCACCACACGTACCAGAGACATGGACATATGAAAGGGGCCTTAGAGGAAGAATTTTAAGCAGGCCTTTTGTCAACACAGGCAGGATTATAACGATGGTAAAAGTACCAGGCAACATTTTAGAAACACAGGGAAATTAGAGCACTGAATAGTGCCATAAGAACCCACAACCAAAGCGGCAAACCAACTCCATGCAGACTATTAGAAAAGAAGGAGTACCAACGGAGCATAAAAGTAGTGCAAGACTTAATATTTTATTAATTTAACAAGCTTAAAGTGCATAATAAATAGGTACATAGTACAAAAGCATGGTTAAACGGAAAGTGAGTATCCTCCGGTGCAAACTGCCATATATCAATATCTCATGCTTTACACTGTGTTCCAAATTATTATGCAAATAATATTTCCTCATATTTTCACTAAATTACCTATCTGAATTGCAGTCATTGTTATTTTCCAGTCATCTACTATTCTACTGTAATTGCAATGTTTTGGAACAAACTGCCTATGAAAACAGTATCTTTTAAAAAAAAATAAACACTCAAAATGCATGTTTCAAATTATTATGCACAGCAGAGTTTTCAACCTTTTTTTTTTATTTTGAACAAAAAAATGGTCAATTGTGAAGTTATAAGCATTATCAGCTTATTACAAAATGAAACAAACAGTTTTCAAGTGAAAACTTTATTCTAGGTGATGTTACATTTGCACATAGGACCCCTTGTTCAAAAGAAGCTTCTGAACTCTCTCGTCCATTGAATTTGTCAGTTTTTGGATGGTTTCTGCTTCAATTGTTTTGCATGTGGACAGAATACCCTCCCAGAGCTGTTGCTTAGATGTGAACTGCCTCCCGCCATCATAGACACTCCTTTTGATGATGCTCCAGAGGTTCTCAATGGGGTTGAGGTCAGGGGAAGATGGTGGCCACACCATAAGTTTGTCCTCTTTTATGCCCATAGCAGCCAGAGATGCAGATGTGTTTTTTGCAGCATGAGACGGTGCATTATCATGCATGAAAATGATCTTGCTGCGGAAAGCACGGTTCTTCCTCTTGAACCATGGCAGGAAGTGTTGTTTTAGAAACTCCACATAGATTATGGAGTTCATCTTTACCCCTTCAGGGATCATAAAGGGGCCGACAATCTCTCTCCCCATGATTCCAGCCCAAAACATTACTCCACCTCCTCCTTGTTGGCGCCTTAGCCGTGTTTTCATGGGGTGTCCATCAACCAGCCATCCTCCACTCCATCCATCTGGACCATCGAGCGTTGCACGGCACTCATCGGTGAACAAAACAGTTTGGAAGTCAGTCTTCATGTATCGTTTGGCCCACTGGAGCCGTTTCTGCTTGTTGCAGTGGATAGAGGTGGTCGACAGGATGGCTTACGCACCTCTGAAGGACCCTGCATCTTGTTGTTCTGGGGACGTTGGAGGCACCAGCAGCTTCAAAAACTTGTCTGGTGCTATGACAAGGCATTTTTGCAGCTGCTCTTTTAACCTTACGCAATTGCCTGTTGGAAAGAGTCCTCAATTGTTCCTTATCAGCTCGCACACGTGTGTGCTGGGAATCAGCTGCATACTTCTTGATTGTGCGATGATCACGATGAAGTGTCTTGGCAATGTTGATTGTAGTCATGCCTTGACCTAAATACTCCACAATTTGTTGCTTCTCAGCAGCCGATACATTCTTTTTCTTTCCCATTTTGGCAAAAAATGCAGGCTGCTTAATAATGTGGAACAGCCTTCTTAAGTAATCTTGCCTTTATTTGGACACACCTGCCAAACTAATGTGCACAGGTATCTGCAATTGCTTTCAGTGATATAAAGAGCCCTGACACACATCACCATCAATGAGTTTAAATGACAAACAAAAAAATTCTAACCTTATCACTCCTAAACTCTTTGTGCATAATAATTTGGAACACAGTGTATATAAGAATGGTAAAGCAGCCATAAGTACACAATAGAAAACAGTCTGTGGGTAAAGAGTAACCCACAACCTCAGATAATAATCAAAAGCGGAGCTTACCAATGGACTATCGGTGGACAGTGTGCACCGGGTAGGATCCAGCCAGGAAGTGTCCCCGACGCGCGTTTCACCTACGCGAGTGTCAGCTTTTTCAAGGGGAGGTAACTCAGAGCATAACAGGAACCTTCAAATAAGGTGGACAAATGTAGCATGTGACGAATCACATGGTGCGTCCCGACCAGTCACAGCCATGTTGATGGTGCATGCGCGCCTGGGGTGCCTAGCCCCGCGTCGGAGACGGTGTCAGGCATCGCCCAGCAGCTATGGGTAAGAAGACCCACAGCGCCTGCGCGAGACTCTAATGACACCGCTCCGATGGGGAGCGAAGAGAACCACACGCAGCGCATGCGCGCCATGGCTGCACCGGGGATGGTACAATAAGGTAATACCCGCAGAATAAAATGAAGGTATAAATATAACACAGAATTAAGAAATCCAATTCGGGCGCACAGAATCTAAAAGCTTCACATGGTCAGCATCTGAAAATTGTTCAGTAGCAAAAATACTTAGTGACCACTCAGGCCACAACATAGATTTATACCAATGCAAAATTCACATCAAAATTATACCACAAGGTACAAAAAGTCCATATATATGTATCGAATAAGACATTGATTGGAGAGAATATGACATGTATAAAGGTTCCAAAATTCAGAGCGGTCCGCTCATGTTTGATGTCCTGAAGGTCAGAGTAAGATGTATAAAGAAGATAAAAACTGAAACGTAACAACAAGAAAAGTTAGGTAAATATAAAACGATTAAAAACAACAAACAAGGAAGAATCCAAACAAAGGACTCACAAGCCAGGGGGCTCTAACGGGTGCGCATGAATAGAGGTATAACAGGAGGCACGAATATTAGGATTTAAAAAAGCCGTTTTTTTCTATAATATAAGAAAGACATTTGTAGGAACTCGAGATAAGGTATGTCTAATATTCATAGGAAGGAGGAGAAGCTGAGAGACTCATTGAGTCCATTTGGAGTCAGGGTATCGAGGCATACAATCCAAGCAGCCTCATGTTGCGCCAAAACTTTTTTATAATTGCCACCCCTGACTCCCAAATGGATACTTTCTATGCCCCTGACCTGAAGGGTCCCCGCGTCACAATTGTGAAACTGTTTAAAGTGTCGGGGGAGTGTCTTCAGGTCAGAGTCATCAATAGCCTTACATGTTGCGCTGATGTCTCTAACGTGCTCACGGACACGCACCCGAAGTTCTCTGGATGTGAGTCCGACGTATATTAGAGAGCATCCACACGTGGCATAGTATACGACATTAGACGTACCACATGTAATATGTTGTCTAATGTCATATTCCTTAGATCCATCGGATGACTTAAATGATGAGGCCCGCATCATATTGGTACATGCGAGGCAATGGCCACATTTAAAGGAGCCCAAAAGCGGGCCCCTAGTACTAAATGGGTTAACAACTGGTGGAACGTAGGATTATAACGATGGGTAACACTATGCATAGCTGATTAAATTGGATTCACCATTCATAATAAACATTGTAAAAGCTCCCCCTGTTCTTCCTCTTCCCTCCTTTCATTTCTCTTGGCTTCTGTATTTTTTATTTATTGATTTGCTTAGTAATATGTACTAAAAATAAGAGTTCTATATTTATCTGCAACAGGGGATAAAATTTAAATATTTATATATATATATATATATATATATATATATATATATATATATATATATATATATATATATATATATATATATAGTACAATATAATAACCTTGAGGATTTTTATGATGCTTTTAAACAATTATTCATTTGTTTATTTAGTCATTATTTTTTTATGGCAATTTGGTAGCTTTTCCTTTTATTTATTTTATTTACTATTTCTTTTTTTTTTTGGGGGGGACGCCATCTCTTTAGTTATTGTAAAAATGTATGTTCACTGAGTTATTTAACTGTAATTAATGAACGCTGAAGTCCTCAACCGAAACACATTGTATGCTCATCTATAATGAAGGATAGCGATCTTTTTATTATATCACTATATCTGCATGGCTCTGCCAACCTTGGACATATATTGTGGATTGTTTCAACTATTCATTTACGTATATATGAAAGACATTCATATACCATGTATATACTGTGATGTAAGGGAGCCACTAACGCAGTTTCCCTGGATTCAAAATTGTTAGTGGAGCAAAGTAAAAAAAATAAAAAAAATAAAAACAAACCAAAAAAACAATCATAGTTGTAGTGTCACTAGTATTGACATCAAATAATTCATCCCCGGGACTTTTAGCGCATTGACAACCAACAAAACAACATTATGTATATATGCTATATTATACAAAACTTAAAAAACAAAATGAACAAATATCCTGCCATAAATAAATAGAGAGCAATAGTGCATAAAAATAACACAGGGTACCTAGTTCACATAATTTTCATTAAAAAAAATGTATAAGCCATGCCACCACATCAAGGTGACTCTATTTGGGATGGTTCCAACCTGTAGTATAAAAACCTTACCATTTGTCAAATGATGTAATTTTGAATATGGGCAGAGCAAGATCGAGACCCTGACTCAGTTTATTTTGTTTTTATCTTAGGTTTTGTCCGTTTAGTGGCCAGTGTTAACATGTGCCTACACATTGCATGTATGCCAACTTATATTCCAGTTCATCTCTTTAGGTTTTTGTTTCAGGTTTTTGCACTTTGTGTAAATAAGTGTCTCCATTTTCTTTGAGCCGGACATTGCATTTGTGCAGCTACCCATGGCTAGGTGTCCATTAGTTGGGGTCTCGGTTCCGCTCGGCCATTATTTACATTTACATCATCTCTTTAGTTTTTATATGCTTTATTAGCCTATAAAATAATAAATCTTTACCATGGAATATTATTAACCTACATCTGGTTCTTCATTTTGTTTGAAACAAAAATGGACCAAATTCCAAAAAATAGAAAAGATTACTTTCTTAAGTGAAGAGAAACTAAATGTTTATCTTAACCTGATGGTCTTGCTTAAAAATTCATTCGGAGTGAAATACAACATTTTGAGTAACATATTCAACAATTAGTAATAATAGAAAACAGACCCCTTTCATTTCAGCTCGTCAATGTTCAAGTTTTGAGTATTTGCACTGGCAATAGTGTCATTATTATAGAAGATGTTTTGGCCTATTTCAAGACATGCTGTGGAACATCATATGCTTGCCATATGTAACATTCTGTAAATTATAGAAGTTTTCAAGGCCATGGCTTTTCCTAGTACACAGCTGTTCAAACCCAAATATGTAAAAACATTCAGTGTACAATATAATATGTTAAATATATGTTACAAGCATTCATGGCTGGAAGAAGCATTTGTTAAGCGATCTTCCCCTCAGAAAAGGATAAAGCACAATCAAATTTGGCCCAATTTTTTTTTTATAACCCTAGCCATCTAGTTCAATTTCATTTATACTGTATATCAGTGCAATTGTTTACTAGCCTGAATTTTCATTTCTTGCACATGGACAGATTTATTTGGCCAATAATTTTTAATGTGATATATAGCTTAAGAATCCCTTAAAGGTAATCTCTCAGCAGGATCAAGCCTCCTAAGCTGTCTATATGGGCATGTAGGTCATAGGAAGCTGAATACAATGATACCTTGATATTTTAAATATGATGACTTATTCCAGGGGAATATATGTAAATGAGCTGTTCACAACTATGGGCAGGACACTGATCTACATGAGAATCTGTCTTATTTTAAATGAAAGGGGCCATTACTAGAGTGAGACATGTCATGATTTACACTTTGGTCTCCTGATCTTACTGCAAGGCTGTGTGTGATTAAAAATAGCAAAGCGCAGCAGAGCTGACACAGTACAGCAGAACTGACGTTTCCATAATTACAATCACATTTGCAATCTCTCTTCTTCTGCTGTCAGCTCACCTGCAGTGATATGCCTGACTATAGCCCCCGTCTCACTAAGCGAGATCGCTGCTGAGTCACAAGTTTTGTGACGCAACAGCGACCTCCGTAGCGATCTCGCTATGTGTGACACGTAGCAGCGACCAGGCCCCTGCTGTGAGATCGCTGGTCGTGTCGGAATGGCCTGGACCTTTTTTTGATCGTTGAGGTCCCGCTGGGTAGCACACATCGCTGTGTTTGACACCTTACCAACGACCTCGTTGACGACTCAGACACTGAATCATCATAATAGCTCCCATGTGACATCGTTGTACAGGTCGCTACAGGTCGCTGGTGAGATGTCAAACAGTGAGATCGCAGCTGCGATCGTTGGAAGATCTCACTGTTTGACATCTCACCAGCGACCACATAGCGACGCAGCAACGATCCCTGACAGGTCGTATCGTTGTCGGGATCGCTTTAGCGTCGCTAAGTGAGACGGGGCCTTATAACTAATTTTCATTTGGCTTTCATCTCACACCATCAGTGAGAGGGAGACCCTTTATAGCAGAGCTGACATCACTATGGGAAGAGTCCTACAACTGCAGATCTGTTTGTAATGAGAAACAGTTCTGCTGTACTTCCCCTCCTCCCACACTGGCTGCCTGTGACATGTAAGCTGCAGAAATGTTATTTGAAATCTGGCACAGCTCTGTAGCAGTGCTAACCGTAGTATGCAGCGTTGGACTGGGGCACCTTGGGCCCACCAGAGAAAATCATTCTTGGGGCCCACTATGTAGCTACATAGAAATAAATGCAAGACCACAAATTGTGCAGTAAAATGCGCTAATATCAGGGTATAATATAAGGTAGTACACGTCTTAATTATGTAGCAGGGGTTGGGGTAGCCCCCCTCATAGAATATAAAGTAACCCCCTCATAGAATATAAAGTAGCCAACTCATAGAATATAAAGTACCCCCCTCATAGGGTACAATGCAGCCCGCTCATAGTATATAAAGTAGCCCCCTCATATAGCATAATGTAGCCCCCTCACAGACTATAATGCAGCCCTCATAGTATAATGCAGCCCCTCATAGAATATAATGCATCCCCCCATTGAATATAATGTAGCCCTCATAGAATATAATGCATCCAGCCTCATAGAGTATAATGCAACCTCCTCATAAGATATAATGCAGTCTCCTCATAGAATATAATGTATCCCTCTCATAGGGTATAATGCAGCCCCCTTCATAAAGTATAATACAGCCTCTTCCCAGAATATAATGTAGCCCACTCAGAGTACAATGCAGCCCCTCCATAGAATATAATGCAGCCTCATGCTGACCCCCTTTTAGGTTATAATGCTGCCCCCCTCATAGGGTATAATGCAGATCCCCCATAGGGTATAAGGCAGCTCCCCATAGGGTATACTGCAGCTTCTTAATGCTGCTGCCCTCATAGGGTACAGTGCAGCTCCCCCATAGGGAATAATGCTGCCTCCCATAGGGTATAATATAGCTTCCCCATAGTGAATAATGCAGCTCCCCCATAGGGAATAATGCTGCCCCCCTCATAGGGTACAATGCAGCTCGCCCACAGGGTATAATGCTGCCCCATAGGGTATAATGTAGCTCCTCCATCCTCTCAACACTATGCTGATAGACACAGCAAACCTTCTTGCTTCTTGCTCGCATTAATGTGCCATCCTAGAAGAACTGCACTACCTGAGCCACTTGTGTGGGTTGTAGAGTCCGTCTCATGCTACCACGAGTGTGAAAGCACAACCCACATTCAAAAGTGACCAAACATCAGCCAGAAAGCATTGGTACTGAGATGTTGTCTGTGGTCCCCACCTGCAGAACCACTCCTTTATTGAGTGTGTCTTGATAATTGCCAATAATTTCAATCTGTTGTCTATTGCATTTGCACAACAGCATGTGAAAGTTCCCCCGGACAAAGCTAACGCGAAACGCGCATTGGGGCTCAGGACTGCACATGCAGGTTATGTATTACCTCCATTTCCCTTATGATCTATGCATACAGTATAGGGTATGGCTTATTGGTGAGCCGTTTATGCACTAGCATAGTTTGATTATCATTGTCTGATCTATTGCCGGTACTCAGGATTTTTCTATGTGATTTTCTTAATATTATTTGCTCTAGGACTCATCTCGTGGTGGACATAGATTATTATGCATTTTGCAAAGATATAGAACGTAGCACTTTTTTTGTCTCCACCTTAGGATAAGTCCTATAGATTGGTTATTAAGTGTACAAACCTTAACTATTAGTGACACTGATTTAATAGCAAATACTTTATTGTTCCAGTCAATGGTCTTTTTACTCCAATGCATATTAGAGTCTATGAATATTTAAATGGCCTGTGATACCTGATCAGCACTTGGCAGTTTATTTGCATGTGTGTCTCCATTGTGGATATAAGAAAGAGAGGTGTTTTTTAAAATAATGATTTAATAAAGTCTTTTGCAATTTGTACTTATGACAATGGCTTCCCTTCTATTCTTGGGAGGTTTTTTTTTTTTTTAGCATGTGAAATTGATTGTCAAACAGTGTTGCTTCCTAAGTAGTGTTGAGCGATACCGTCCGATACTTGAAAGTATCGGTATCGGAAAGTATCGGCCGATACCGGCAAAGTATCGGATCTAATCCGATACCGATACCCGATACCAATACAAGTCAATGGGACTCAAGTATCGGACGGTATCCCTGATGGTTCCCAGGGTCTGAAGGAGAGGGAACTCTCCTTCAGGCCCTGGGATCCATATTAATGTGTAAAATAAAGAATTAAAATAAAAAATATTGCTATACTCACCTCTCCGACGCAGCCTGGACCTCACCGAGGGAACCGGCAGCGTTGTTTGCTTAAAATGCGCGCTTTTACTTCCTTCCGTGACGTCACGGCTTGTGATTGGTCGCGTGCCGCCCATGTGGCCGCGACGCGACCAATCACAGCAAGCCGTGACGTAATTTTCAGGTCCTCAATGCCTAATTCTAGGCATTCATGATTTTAAAATTACGTTCCGGCTTGTGATTGGTCGCGTCGCGGTCACATGGGCGACGCGACCAATCACAAGCCGTGACGTCACGGGAGGCAGGAGACGCGCGCATTTTTAAAATTACGTCACGGCTTGTGATTGGTTGCGTGCCGCCCATGTGACTGCGACGCGACCAATCACAGCAAGCCGTGACGTAATTTCAGGTCCTGAATGCAGAAATAGGCATCAGGACCTGAAATTACGTCACGGCTTGCTGTGATTGGTCGCGTCGCGGTCACATGGGCGGCACGCAACCAATCACAAGCCGTGACGTAATTTTAAAAATGCGCGCGTCTCCTGCCTCCCGTGACGTCACGGCTTGTGATTGGTCGCGTCGCCCATGTGACCGCGACGCGACCAATCACAAGCCGGAACGTAATTTTAAATTCATGAATGCCTAGAATTAGGCATTGAGGACCTGAAAATTACGTCACGGCTTGCTGTGATTGGTCGCGTCGCGGCCACATGGGCGGCACGCGACCAATCACAAGCCGTGACGTCACGGAAGGAAGTAAAAGCGCGCATTTTAAGCAAACAACGCTGCCGGTTCCCTCGGTGAGGTCCAGGCTGCGTCGGAGAGGTGAGTATAGCAATATTTTTTATTTTAATTCTTTATTTTACAGATTAATGTTGTTTCGATACCGATACCCGATACCACAAAAGTATCGGATCTCGGTATCGGATTTCCGATACCCGCAAGTATCGGCCGATACCCGATACTTGCGGTATCGGAATGCTCAACACTATTCCTAAGTGGACAGTTTGATTTCACAGAAGTTTGATTTACTTGGAGTTATATTCTGTTGCTAAAGTGTTCCCTTTATTTTTTTGAGCAGTATATATATACAGTACAGACCAAAAGTTTGGACACACCTTCTCATTTAAAGATTTTTCTGTATTTTCATGACTATGAAAATTGTACATTCACACTGAAGGCATCAAAACTATGAATTAACACATGTGGAATTATATACTTAACAAAAAAGTGTGAAACAACTGAAATTATGTCTTATATTCTAGGTTCTTCAAAGTAGCCACCTTTTGCTTTGATGACTGCTTTGCACACTCTTGGCATTCTCTTGATGAGCTTCAAGAGGTAGTCATCGGGAATGGTTTTCACTTCACAGGTGTGCCCTGTCAGGTTTAAAAAGTGGGATTTCTTGCCTTATAAATGGTGTTGGGACCATCAGTTGTGTTGTGCAGACGTCTGGTGGTTACACAGCTGATAGTCCTACTGAATAGACCGTTAGAATTTGTATTATGGCAAGAAAAAAGCAGCTAAGTAAAGAAAAATGAGTGGCCATCATTACTTTAAGAAATGAAGGTCAGTCAGTCCAAAAAATTGGGCAAACTTTGAAAGTGTCCCCATGTGCAGTGGCAAAACCATCAAGCGCTACATAGAAACTGGCTCACATGAGGACCACCCCAGGAAAGGAAGACCAAGAGTCACCTCTGCTACTGAGGATAAGTTTATCCAAGTCACCAGCCTCAGAAATTATAGGTTAACAGCAGCTCAGATTAGAGACCAGGTCAATGCCACACAGAGTTCTAGCAGCAGACACCTCCCTACAACAAGAGGAGTCTTTGTGCAGCAGGCCTTCATGGTAAAATAGCTGCTAGGAAACCACTGCTAAGGACAGGCAACAAGCAGAAGAGACTTGTTTGGGCTAAAGAGCACAAGGAGCGGACATTAGACCAGCGGAAATCTGTGCTTTGTTCTGATGAGTCCAAATTTGAGATCTTTGGTTCCAACCACCGTGTCTTTGTGAGACACAGAAAAGGTGAACGGATGGACTCTACATGCTTGGTTTCCACCGTGAAGCATAGAGGAGGAGGTTTGATGGTGTGGGGGTGCTTTGCTGGTGACACTGTTGGGGATTTATTCAAAATTAAAGGCATACTGAACCAGCATGGCTGCCACAGCATCTTGCAGCAACATGCTATTCCATCCTGTTTGCATTTAGTTGGACCATCATTTATTTTTCAACAGGACAATGACCCCAAACACACCTCCAGGCTGTGTAAGGGCTATTTGACCAAGAAGGAGAGTGATGGGGTGCTACGCCAGATGACCTGACCTCCACAGTCACCAGACCTGAACCCAATCGGGATGGTTTGGGGTGAGCTGGACTGCAGAGTGAAGACAAAAGGGCCAACAAGTGCTAAGCATCTCTGGGAACTCCTTCAAGATTGTTAGAAGACCATTCCTGGTGACTACCTCTTGAAGCTCATCAAGAGAATGCCAAAAGTGTGCAAAGCAGTGATCAAAGCAAAAGGTGGCTTCTTTGAGGAACCTAGAAGTTGTTTCACTACTTGTTAAGTACATAATTCCACATGTGTTAATTCATAGTTTTGATGCCTTCAGTGTAAATGTACAATTTTCAGTCATGAAAATACAGAAAGATCTTTAAATGAGAAGGTGTGTCCAAACCTTTGGTCTGTACTATATATATATATATATATATATATATATATATATATATATATATATATAGAAGAAGTGTTTGTAATGAGACAAAGATCAATATTCTGATTATAATTTTCCACAAACATGATCGATTAGTCCCCAATTTTTTATTTTCCCAAAGGTAACAGGTGAAATTGGACCCTAAAAGTTGTTTTGCATTTTGTACTGAGTACGCTGATACCTCATATGTGGGGGGGAACCACTATTTGGGCGCATGGCAGGGCTCGTAAAGTCAGGGAGTGCCATTTGATTTTTTCAACCTAAAATTGGCTGGATTTTCGATCGGACGCCATGTTGTGTTTGACGAGCCCCTTATGTGCCTAAACAGTGGAAACCCCCCACAAGTGACCCTATAATGGAAACTAGACCCCCTAACGAACTTATCTAGTTGTGTGATGAGCACTTTGAACCCCCAGGAGCTTCACAGAAGTTTATAACGCCCAGGTGTGAAAATAAAAAAATCCTATTCTTTGCCCACAAAAAAGATTTTAGTCCCCAATTTTTTATTTTCCCAAGGGTAACAGGAGAAATTGGACCACCAATGTTGTTGTCCAATTTGTCCTGAGTACGCTGGTACCCCACATGTGGGAGAAAACTTCTGTTTGGGCACACGTCAGGGCTCGGAAGTGAAGTAGTGATGTTTTGAAATGCAGGCTTTGATTAAATGTTCTGCTGCCGTCATGTTCCGTTTGACGAGCCCCTGATGTGCCTAAACAGTGGAAACCCCTGACAAGTGATCCCAATTTGGAAACTAAACCCCCTAAGGAACTTGTCTAGATATGTGGTGAGAACTTTGAACCCCCAAGTGTTTCACTAAAGTTTATAACTCCCGGGTGTGAAAATAAAAAATCCTATTCTTTGCCCACAAAAATTATCTTTTAGTCACCAATTTTTTAATTTTCCAAGGGTAACAGGAGAAATTGGACCAAAAAAGTTGTTGTCTAATTTGTCCTGAGTTCGCTGGTACCCCAAATGTGGGAAAAAAATGTTTTGGCACACGTTGGGGGTCGAAAGGGAAGTACTGACATTTTGGAATGCAGACTTTGATGGAATCGTCTGCGGGCGTCATGTTCCGTTTGCAGAGCCCCTGATGTGCCTAAACAGGAAAAAAACCCGCAAGTGACATTTTGGAAAGTAGACCCCCAAAGAATTTACGTAGATGTGCCTCCTTTGGAAATAATCTGTTTCCTGTAAACTAAATTAGTAGTGCATGGAGGTGTGGTACAATTTAAAGCAATCCTTCATACACAGGCCAGGTTTTTCGGGGCAGGTGTCGCATTGATAGATGGTGTCCTTGCGTATTCCTCTTTTGTAGCACACTTGGCACCTTTTTTGCAGCTTACATTTTCTTCCAGTTGGCGGGACCACCCCAGGAAAATGCTGACCTGGTATGATACGTGCACCTTCAGTTCCAGAAGTACTGGGGCCCGCTCCTTCCCTCGTGCCAAACATTAGGGCCTTAACCACTACTTCCTGGAAATGAAGGTATGACGTATCGGTGTTGCGTGCACATCATAACAGCAGGAAAGCATTGAGCATTGCCATTTCTACAATGTGCGTGGACAGCTTTTTGAACCACAACCTGGCCTTTCTCAAAGCACTGTACGGTTGGAGGAGTTGATCAAAGAGATCAACGCCCTCCATGTTTTTGTTGCACCCCAGTACACAGGTCGGTTTGCTGAGCTATGTAGAGGTACCCCTTACAGTGCTGGGGGCGCTGCCATCACCGTGTATTATGGTCATTAGAAGAACATCCCTTTTGTCTTTGTACTTGACCACTAGCAGGTGGTCGCTACATTGGGCTTTGCTCTCACCTTTTCTGAGAGTCTGCCCAAGCAGCTTCTTCGGAAGGCCTCTGATTTTTGCGGACAGTACCACAGGCTGTGGAACCTCATGCAGAGAGAGATTTGTAGAGTGGGATGCTGGTGTAAAAGTTATCAGTATAGAGGTGATAACCTTTATCCAGCAGTGGTGCACTCACTCCCAGGATAGAAGGACACTCAGGCGGTTCAATCCTAGTGTCCTTCCCTTCGTACACTCTAAAGCTGTAGGTGTACACTGAGGTACTCTCACACAGCTTGTAGAGTTTGATTCCATACCTGGCCCTCTTGCTGGGCAGGTATTGATGGAATCTGAGCCGCCCCTTAAAATGAATTAAGGACTCATCCACGCAGATGTCCCTTTGAGGCAAGTACACTTCAGCAAACTTTTTGTTGAAGTTTTCGATGACCGGCCGAACTTTGAACAGATGGTCAAAGTTGGGGTCATCTCATGCAGGACACCGTGAATTATCGTTGTAATGCAGGAACTTATGGATGGCCTCAAGCGTGTCCAGGTCATGACCATTTGGAACACTGGAGTGTTATATACAATATCAACACTCCAATATTGCCGAAGTTCAGGCTTCTTCAGGATCCCCATGTGGAGGACCAGTTAGAATATGATGAACCCCAGTTTTGGTCCAAAAATTGCCGAGCATACAAATTAGTTTGCTCCACCATGAGGTTAACGAAAGCCTCAGAGAAAAAGACTTTGGAAAAGTGTAGTTCTGTGAGGCCGGTGGTGTCAAAGTTGATTCTTCATTCTGCCACAAAATCAGGAATCAGAGGCTCATAATTTTCGGGTGGCAAGGTCCATATGGGGTCCGCAGATGGGTGCGCTGGTTCGTCATCGGCAATGTTGGGCACTTCTTCATCAATGATGGGTGCATCTTATGTCCTGCGGCGTCTGCGTGGCAGTTCCGCAGGGCCGGAGGAGGAAGATGAGGAGTGGGAAGAGGATGAGGAAGAATTGGAAAAATAAAGAAAAGTGGGATCCTCTCCCTCGTTATCAGTGTCGGAGGCAAGGAAAGAAGACGTCTCCTCCGCTGAATAGCACTGTTGGGAGGAACAGGACGAGCGGGACATTTTTTTGTAAGTATGGTGCTTGGGTGTACTTTATTGGTAACTATGTGTAAGTGTGGGGGGATAGTGCTTGGTGCAAACTAGTCTGAAAAGAAAAAGCTAAAGGAAAAAAAAGCAAATAGGGAAAAAAAATACCTGTGAAAGAAAGGTCTAAAACAGCAGGCCCTAGCTCTGATAAGTGGACCGCGTCACTTATCAAAGTTTGACGGCTGCTGGGTGTACGAACGAGGATGTGAAAAAAAAAGAAAAGGAAGGCACGGGTTAGACGCGGCGGCTGGGTGAGCGCACGGAGATGTGTAAAAAAAGAAAAGGAAGGCATGGGTTTGACGCGGCTGGGTGAGCGCATGGAGATGTGAAAAAAATATGAAATAGAAGGCACGGGTTAGACGCGGCGGCTGGGTGAGCGCACGGAGATGTGATAAAAAAAGAAAATGGCAGGCACGAGAGCTTTGATAAGTGAACCGCATCACTTATCAAAGTTCGGCGGCTGCTGGGTGTGCGCACAGGTGTGGTGAAAAAAAAAGGAAAATGGCAGGCACAAGCTCTGATAAATGAACTGCTACTTATCAAAGTTTGGCAGCTGCGGGATCGGTGTACGTAATTGGGCAAAGGGGGCTGATGAAAAAAAGTGAGCACGAGTGTTGATCGGTGAACTGCGTCAGCAATCAACGCTCGGCGGCTGCTAAATGTGCGCACGGAGGCGGCACACAGAGAGATGGAGGGGGGTAAAAAAGAGGGGGAAGGGGGGATGGGGGATTGTTGGGATGAAGAGAGATCGGGTAGGGGCTGATAACACTTTCATTTGTAGTCTCTCTTTTTTCTTCTTTCTTCGGTCTTCTTTCTTTTTTTTCTGATGCACTGATGCAGAAATTGTGGTGTTACAGGCTTCTGTAGCACCACAAGGCCCAGCAAGACTAGATCTGGCTGTGTGACCGCTCTGCAGGAGTCCTCAGCTACAGTGAGGCCCCCTGCAGAGCGGTCAGACAGGTCACCTGCAGGTGACAGACAGGTCACAGAGCGGTCACACCGCTGCTGTGAGCTGTCATTGGTGGGATCGAATGATAACATCGATCCCACCAATCCCTGCAGGCCTTGGTGACCATGGCAACTGCCTAGGATCCCTCCGATCCTAGGCAGGTAACAGCCAGTTCACCAGCAGGGCACACAGCGGTCACAACGTGACCGCCGCTGTGCTCTGTGATTGGCGCGATCGTCAATAGCATTGATAGCGCCAATCAGCTCCTGCAGGCCCTGCTGGGCCTGCACTAGTCTCTGGCCTACGACCAGTGCTATTGCAGCAGGACACGATCCAGGCCGGTACAGCAGGGAATGATCCAGGCCGGTACAGCAGGTAATACCGCTGCTGTGTCCTGCGATTGGCGCGATCGATATGATCGGCCATCGCACCAATCTGGGGGGGTTTTGCTGGTGTCAGGCACCGGCCCTAGGATCGAGTACATTGGTACTCGATCCTAGCCTGGGACCTCATTGTTTCAGCCAATCTGATTGGCTGAAACAATGAGAAACGCTGTGATTGGCTGTTCATAATTGAACAGCCAATCACAGCGATCAAGATGCCTGGGGGGCAGAGCCTGGCATGGGGATCCCGACGCCATCTTCCTCCAGGTAAGATGGCGCCGGAAACTTAATGCGATCACCGCAACTTAAGTCGCGATGTCGCATTAAACAGTATGACGTACTATCCCGTCACTGGGAATTAAGTCCCAGGTCAACTTGACGGGATAGTACGTCATATAGGATTAAGGGGTTAATTGCAAATATGAATGTGTTTAAATTGCAGATATGAATGTATTATTCTATTTATTCAAGTTTCAATCAAATATCAACATATAATGCCCAAGCAATACCAAAATATGCCAATATACAGTTCCTAAGCATTACCAACAAAATAATACCAATTTACACTGAATCAAATATTACAAAACAAATAATAGTGATGTACAGTGTTTGTATAACACCAACATAACAAATACCAACATCCAACTTAGAACATGCCCAAATAATACCAATATACGATCCCCAAATAATACCAATATATGGTGAGCAACTAATACCAATATTCAGTACCCATGTATACCAGACAAAAAATCAATTTAATGTATATGGGGTTCTTAAACCTCTGCCCAGATAGAATGGATTGATTATTATTATTATTATTATTATTATTATTTATTTATATAGCACCATTGATTCCATGGTGCTGTACATGAGAAGGGGTTACATACAGGTTACAGATATCACATACAGGTTACAGATATCACTTACAGTAGCCAAACTTACAATGACAGACTGATACAGAGGGGCGAGGACCCTGCCCTTGCGGGCTTACATTCTACAGGATTATGGGGAAGGAGACAGTAGGTTGGGGGTTGCGGGAGCTCCGGTGTTGGTGAGGTGTTGGTGAGGCGGTAGCTTCGGTAGTGATGAGGAGGCAGCGAGGTCAGTGCAGGCTGTAGGCTTTCCTGAAGAGATGAGTTTTCAGGTTCCGTCTGAAGGATCCGACTGTGGTTGATAGTCGGATGTGTTGGGGCAGAGAGTTCCAGAGGATGGGGGATATTCGGGAGAAGTCTTGGAGGCGATTGGATGAGGAGCGAATAAGTGTGGAGGAGAGAAGGAGGTCTTGGGAGGATCGGAGATTACGTGAGGGAAGATATCGGGAGATTAGTTCAGAGATATATGGAGGAGACAGGTTATGGGTAGCTTTGTAGGTCAGTATTAGTAATTTGAACTGGATACGCTGAGGGAATGGGAGCCAGTGAAGAGATTTGCAGAGGGGGGAAGTGGAGGAGTAGCGAGGAGAGAGATGGATTAGTCGGGCAGCAGAGTTAAGGATGGACTGGAGAGGTGCAAGGGTGTTAGCAGGGAGGCCGCAGAAAAGGATGTTGCAGTAGTCAAGGCGGGAGATGATGAGGGCATGCACAAGCATTTTAGTAGATTGAGGGTTGAGGAAAGGATGGATTCTGGAGATATTTTTGAGCTGGAGGCGACAGGAGGTGGAAAGAGCTTGGATGTGCGGTTAGGGTACAGGGTACAATAGACTACAGTAAACTGCATGCCAAATGCGGACTTTTTCTAGAAAAAAATATAATAATTCTTACAGTATATACCTTTAAATAGCAAATAACACTCATTGTGTTTCACCTCTTAATGACCAGAGGTATTTTTATTTTTGCCTTTTCATTTCTTGCTCATCCTCTTCCCAGAGCCATAACTTTTTTATTTTTTTGTCAAAATGGCCATGTGAGGGCTTGTTTTTTGCCCAAGTTTCACTTTTGAACAACACCTTTGGTTTTAAGATTCAAGATCGTAAAGGGTTTAAACATGGACATGTCATATGGACATGTGAATGAGGCCTTTGATTTCTGACTCCAGGGCATGGTCTGATAGGCCTCCCACTTGCTCTGCTCAGTTGCTCTGTGTAGTTGCCAACAGGCTGAGGCTGACAAAAGGAGCAATCTCTCTATGTCAAACTCTTCACATGATCTTTTTTCTACCTGGTAATTTTTCCTTTTTTTACATTTATTTTTAGCCACAACTTTTTTTTAAATTTTTTCAGTTGGAGTATCTAAGGGGGTACTTATTTATTGCAGAGCAAGTTTTATGTTTGAATAACAATAAGGGACAAAAAGAAAGCATTTAGAGAATTAAAGGAAGTAGGTAGTGAGGAGGCATTAAATAAATACAAAAAATTAAATAAATTATGTAAAAAGCAAATCAAGGCAGCAAAGATTGAGACAGAGAGACTCATTGCTAGAGAGAGCAAAAATAACCCCAAAATATTCTTTAACTACATAAATAGTAAGAAACTAAAAAATGATAGTGTTGGCCCCCTTAAAAATAGTCTGGGTGAAATGGTGGATGAGGATGAGGAAAAAGCCAATATGCTAAATGACTTTTTTTCATCAGTATTTACAAAAGAAAATCCCATGGCAGACAATATGACTAGTGATAATAATTCCCAATTTAATGTTACCTGCTTAACCCAGCAGGAAGTACGGTGGCGTCTAAAAATCACAAAAATTGACAAATCTCCGGGCCCGGATGGGATACACCCCCGAGTACTGCAGGAATTAAGTACAGTCATTGATAGACCATTATTTTTAATCTTTAAAGAGTCCATAATAACAGGGTCTGTACCACAGGACTGGCGTATAGCAAATGTGGTGCCAATATTCAAAAAGGGAACAAAAACTGAACTTGGAAATTATAGGCCAGTAAGTTTAACCTCTATTGTGGGTAAAATCCTGGAGGGCATTCTAAGGGATGCTATACTGGAGTATCTGAAGAGGAATAACCTCATGACCCAGTATCAGCACGGGTTTACTAGGGACCGATCATGTCAGACTAATTTGATCAGCTTCTATGAAGAGGTAAGTTCCGGTCTGGACCAAGGGAACCCAGTAGATGTAGTGTATATGGACTTTTCAAAAGCTTTTGATACAGTGCCACACAAAAGGTTGATACATAAAATGAGAATAATGGGGATAGGGGAAAATATGTGCAAGTGGGTTGAGAGTTGGCTCAGGGATAGGAAACAAAGGGTGGTTATTAATGGAGCACACTCGGACTGGGTCACGGTTAGTAGTGGGGTACCACAGGGGTCAGTATTGGGCCCTCTTCTTTTTAACATATTTATTAATGACCTTGTAGGGGGCATTGTTGTGAATTTGGATTCTGGGCTCCCCCGGTGGCTACTGGTGGAATTGAACTTGTGTCATCATCTTCCCTGTTCACCTGTTCTCATCAGATCTGGGTGTCGCTATATAACCTGGCTTCTCTGTTAGTTGCTTGCCGGTCAACAATGTTATCAGAAGCCTCTCTGTGCTTGTTCCTGCTCCCAGACATCTACTAGATAAGTTGGACTTTCGTCCTTGTTTGTTTTTGTTTTTTGGTTCCAGTTCACAGCTGCAGTTTCGTTACTGTGTCTGGAAAGCTCTTGTTGATCAGGAATTGCCACTCTGGTATTATGAGTTAATGCCAGAGTCCTAAAGTAATTTCTGGATGGTGTTTTGTTAGGGTTTTCTACTGACCATGAAAGTGTGCTTTCTGTCTTCTGCTATCTAGAAAGCGGACCTCAAATTTGCTAAAACTATTTTCCTGCTGCGTTTGTTATTTCATCTAAAATCACCGCCAATATATGTGGGGGGCCTCTGTCTCCTTTTTGGGCATTTCTCTAGAGGTGAGTCAGGTCTTATATTTCCCTCTGCTAGCATTATTTAGTTCTCCGGCCGGCGCTGGGCATATAGGGATAAAAAGTAGGACATGCTACCTGGCTACTTCTAGTTGTGCGGTAGGTTTAGTTCATGGTCAGTACAGTTACCATCTTCCAAGAGCTTGTTCCTATATAGGCTTATGCTAGTTCTCTGGCCATGGAGATCATGACAGTTTGACCGGCCCATTAAAGGGTTAAAATCCTTGGCTGAGAAAGGAGAGAAATAAGAAGTCTGCTGAGAGTTGTTTTTTTTTTTTTTTTTTTTGTGCTCTTAATTGGATCACTTGCCAGTCTGTCTATGCTGCAGTCTTTCTTTTTTTTCTCTCTCCTTCTAATCTTTGAATGGCTCTGTGTTCACCTGTCTATAATGGATCTTCAGAGTGTAACTGCAGGTTTGAATAATCTCGCCACGAAAGTACAAAGTTTGCAAGATTTTGTTGTTCATGCTCCGGTATCAGAGCCGAGAATTCCTTTGCCGGAATTCTTCTCAGGGAATAGATCTGGCTTTCAGAATTTTAGAAATAATTGCAAGTTATTTTTGTCCCTGAAATCTCGTTCTGCTGGAGACCCTGCACAGCAGGTTGGGATTGTGATTTCCTTGCTCCGCGGCGACCCTCAAGACTGGGCTTTTTCATTGGCACCAGGGGATCCTGCGTTGCGCAATGTGGATGCGTTTTTTCTGGCCTTGGGGTTGCTCTATGAGGAACCTCATTTGGAACTTCAGGCAGAAAAAACTTTGATGTCCCTATCGCAGGGGCAAGATGAAGCTGAAATTTACTGCCAAAGATTCCGTAAATGGTCTGTGCTTACTCAGTGGAATGAGTGTGCCTTGGCGGCTACTTTCAGAGAGGGTCTCTCTGATGCCATTAAGGATGTTATGGTGGGGTTCCCTGTGCCTGCGGGTCTGAATGAGTCCATGACAATGGCCATTCAGATCGATAGGCGTCTGCGGGAGCGCAAACCAGTGCACCATCTGGCGGTGTCCACTGAGAAGACGCCAGAGAGTATGCAGTGTGATAGAATTCTGTCCAGAAGCGAGCGGCAGAATTTTAGACGGAAAAATGGGTTGTGTTTCTATTGTGGGGATTCTACTCATGTTATATCGGCATGCTCTAAGCGTACTAAAAAGCTTGATAAATCCGTTTCCATTGGCACTTTACAGTCTAAATGTATTTTGTCTGTGACCCTGATTTGCTCTTTGTCATCTATTACCACGGACGCCTATATCGACTCTGGCGCCGCTTTGAGTCTTATGGATTGGTCCTTTGCCAATCGTTGTGGGTATGATTTAGAGCCTTTGGAGACTCTTGTTCCTCTGAAGGGGATTGACTCCACCCCATTGGCTAATAATAAAGCACAATACTGGACACAAGTAACTATGCGTATTAATCCGGATCACCAGGAGACTATTCGTTTTCTGGTGCTGTATAATCTACATGATGATTTGGTGCTGGGATTGCCATGGCTGCAGTCTCACAACCCAGTCCTTGACTGGAGAGCTATGTCTGTGTTGAGCTGGGGATGTAGGGGGACTCATGGGGACGTACCTTTGGTTTCCATTTCATCATCTATTCCCTCTGAAATCCCTGAGTTCCTGTCTGATTATCGTGACGTCTTTGAAGAACCCAAGCTGGGTTCACTACCTCCGCACCGTGAGTGCGATTGTGCTATAGATTTAATTCCGGGTAGTAAATACCCAAAGGGTCGTTTATTTAATCTGTCTGTGCCTGAACATGCTGCTATGCGAGAATATATAAAGGAGTCCTTGGAAAAGGGACATATTTGTCCATCGTCATCTCCCTTGGGAGCCGGTTTTTTCTTTGTGTCAAAAAAGGACGGCTCTTTGGGACCGTGTATTGATTATCGGCTTTTGAATAAAATCACGGTTAAATATCAATACCCATTGCCGTTGCTGACTGATTTGTTTGCTCGCATAAAGGGGGCCAAGTGGTTCTCTAAGATTGATCTCCGTGGGGCGTATAATTTGGTGCGGATCAGGCAGGGGGATGAGTGGAAAACCGCATTTAATACGCCCGAGGGCCACTTTGAGTATTTGGTGATGCCTTTTGGTCTTTCTAATGCCCCTTCAGTCTTCCAGTCCTTTATGCATGATATTTTCCGCGATTTTTTGGATAAATTTATGATAGTGTATCTGCATGATATTCTGATTTTTTCGGATGACTGGGACTCTCATGTCCAGCAAGTTAAGAGGGTTTTTCAGGTTTTGCGGTCTAATTCTCTGTGTGTCAAGGGTTCTAAGTGCGTTTTTGGGGTTCAGAGAATTTCCTTTTTGGGATATATTTTTTCTCCCTCTTCCATTGAGATGGATCCTGTCAAGGTTCAAGCTATTTGTGATTGGACGCAGCCCTCTTCTCTTAAAAGTCTTCAGAAATTTTTGGGCTTTGCCAACTTTTATCGTCGATTTATTTCTGGTTTTTCGGATGTCGTTAAGCCATTGACCGATTTGACTAGACAGGGTGCTGATGTTGCTAATTGGTCCCCTGATGCTGTGGAGGCCTTTCAGGAGCTTAAGCGCCGTTTTTCTTCTGCCCCTGTGTTGCGTCAGCCTGATGTGGCTCTTCCTTTTCAGGTTGAGGTTGACGCTTCTGAGATCGGAGCTGGGGCAGTGTTGTCGCAGAAAAGTTCTGACTGCTCCGTGATGAGGCCTTGTGCCTTCTTTTCCCGTAAATTTTCGCCCGCTGAGCGGAATTATGATGTTGGGAATCGGGAGCTTTTGGCCATGAAGTGGGCGTTTGAGGAGTGGCGCCATTGGCTTGAGGGGGCCAGACATCAGGTGGTGGTATTGACTGACCATAAAAATTTGATTTATCTTGAGACCGCCAGGCGCCTGAATCCTAGACAGGCGCGCTGGTCATTATTTTTTTCTCGATTTAATTTTGTGGTGTCATACCTACCGGGTTCTAAGAATGTTAAGGCGGATGCCCTTTCTAGGAGTTTTGAGCCTGATTCACCCGGCAACTCTGAGCCCACAGGTATCCTTAAGGATGGAGTTATTTTGTCAGCCGTTTCTCCAGACCTGCGGCGGGCCTTGCAGGAGTTTCAGGCGGATAGACCGGATCGTTGTCCGCCTGATAGGCTGTTTGTTCCTGATGATTGGACCAGTAGAGTCATCTCTGAGGTGCATTCTTCTGCATTGGCAGGTCATCCTGGAATTTTTGGTACCAGGGATTTGGTGGCAAGATCCTTCTGGTGGCCTTCCCTGTCACGAGATGTGCGAGGCTTTGTGCAGTCTTGTGACGTTTGTGCTCGGGCCAAGCCTTCTTGTTCTCGGGCTAGTGGATTATTGTTGCCCTTGCCTATTCCTAAGAGGCCTTGGACGCACATCTCGATGGATTTTATTTCAGATCTGCCTGTTTCCCAGAAGATGTCTGTCATCTGGGTGGTGTGTGACCGTTTTTCTAAGATGGTCCATTTGGTTCCCCTGCCCAAATTGCCTTCTTCTTCCGAGTTGGTTCCCCTGTTTTTTCAAAATGTTGTTCGTTTGCATGGTATTCCTGAGAATATCGTTTCTGACAGAGGAACCCAATTTGTGTCTAGATTTTGGCGGGCATTCTGTGCTAGGATGGGCATAGATTTGTCTTTTTCGTCTGCTTTTCACCCTCAGACTAATGGCCAGACCGAGCGGACTAATCAGACCCTGGAGACATATCTGAGGTGTTTTGTGTCTGCTGACCAGGAGGATTGGGTTGCTTTTTTGCCATTGGCGGAGTTCGCCCTCAATAATCGGGCCAGCTCTGCCACCTTGGTGTCCCCGTTTTTCTGTAATTCGGGGTTCCATCCTCGATTTTCCTCCGGTCAGGTGGAATCCTCGGATTGTCCTGGAGTGGATGTGGTGGTGGAGAGATTGCATCATATCTGGGGGCAGGTGATGGACAATTTGAAGTTGTCCCAGGAAAAGACTCAGCTTTTTGCCAACCGTCACCGTCGTGTTGGTCCTCGGCTTTGTGTTGGAGATTTGGTGTGGTTGTCTTCTCGTTTTGTCCCTATGAGGGTCTCTTCTCCTAAGTTTAAGCCTCGGTTCATCGGTCCGTATAAAATATTGGAGATTCTTAACCCTGTTTCCTTCCGTTTAGACCTCCCTGCATCCTTTTCTATTCATAACGTTTTTCATCGGTCGTTATTGCGCAGGTATGAGGCACCGGTTGTGCCTTCCGTTGAGCCTCCTGCTCCGGTGTTGGTTGAGGGTGAGTTGGAGTACGTTGTGGAGAAAATCCTAGACTCCCGTGTTTCCAGACGGAGACTCCAGTATCTGGTCAAGTGGAAGGGATACGGCCAGGAGGATAATTCTTGGGTCACTGCATCTGATGTTCATGCCTCCGATCTGGTTCGTGCCTTTCATAGGGCCCATCCTGATCGCCCTGGTGGTTCTGGTGAGGGTTCGGTGCCCCCTCCTTGAGGGGGGGGTACTGTTGTGAATTTGGATTCTGGGCTCCCCCGGTGGCTACTGGTGGAATTGAACTTGTGTCATCATCTTCCCTGTTCACCTGTTCTCATCAGATCTGGGTGTCGCTATATAACCTGGCTTCTCTGTTAGTTGCTTGCCGGTCAACAATGTTATCAGAAGCCTCTCTGTGCTTGTTCCTGCTCCCAGACATCTACTAGATAAGTTGGACTTTCGTCCTTGTTTGTTTTTGTTTTTTGGTTCCAGTTCACAGCTGCAGTTTCGTTACTGTGTCTGGAAAGCTCTTGTTGATCAGGAATTGCCACTCTGGTATTATGAGTTAATGCCAGAGTCCTAAAGTAATTTCTGGATGGTGTTTTGTTAGGGTTTTCTACTGACCATGAAAGTGTGCTTTCTGTCTTCTGCTATCTAGAAAGCGGACCTCAAATTTGCTAAAACTATTTTCCTGCTGCGTTTGTTATTTCATCTAAAATCACCGCCAATATATGTGGGGGGCCTCTGTCTCCTTTTTGGGCATTTCTCTAGAGGTGAGTCAGGTCTTATATTTCCCTCTGCTAGCATTATTTAGTTCTCCGGCCGGCGCTGGGCATATAGGGATAAAAAGTAGGACATGCTACCTGGCTACTTCTAGTTGTGCGGTAGGTTTAGTTCATGGTCAGTACAGTTACCATCTTCCAAGAGCTTGTTCCTATATAGGCTTATGCTAGTTCTCTGGCCATGGAGATCATGACAGGGCATTCAGAGTAGAATTTCAATATTTGCAGATGACACTAAACTCTGCAGGGTAATCAATACAGGGGAGGACAATTTTATATTACAGGCTGACTTATGTAAACTAGAAGCTTGGGCTGATAAATGGCAAATGAGCTTTAATGGGGATAAATGTAAGGTCATGCACTTGGGTAGAAGTAATAAGATGTATAACTATGTGCTTAATTCTAAAACTCTGGGCAAAACCGTCAATGAAAAAGACCTGGGTGTATGGGTGGATGACAAACTCATATTCAGTGGCCAGTGTCAGGCAGCTGCTACAAAGGTAAATAAAATAATGGGATGCATTAAAAGAGGCATAGATGCTCATGAGGAGAACATAATTTTACCTGTATACAAGTCACTAGTGCGACCACACTTAGAATACTGTGCACAGTTCTGGTCTCCGGTGTATAAGAAAGACATAGCTGAACTGGAGCGGGTGCAGAGAAGAGCAACCAAGGTTATTAGAGGACTGGGGGGTCTGCAATACCAAGATAGGTTATTACACTTGGGGCTATTTAGTTTGGAAAAACGAAGACTAAGGGGTGATCTTATGTTAATGTATAAATATATGAGGGGACAGTACAAAGACCTTTCTGCTGATCTTTTTAATCATAGACCGGTGACAGGGACAAGGGGGCATCTTCTACGTCTGGAGGAAAAAAGGTTTAAGCATAATAACAGACGCGGATTCTTTACTGTAAGAGCAGTGAGACTATGGAACTCTCTGCCGTATGATGTTGTAATGAGTGACTCATTGCTTCAATTTAAGAGGGGACTGGATACCTTTCTGGAAAAGTATAATATTACAGGGTATATATATTAGATTCCTTGATAAGGCGTTGATCCAGGGAACTAGTCTGATTGCCGTATGTGGGGTCGGGAAGGAATTTTTTTCCCCATGATGGAGCTTATTCTTACCACATGGGTTTTTTTTGCCTTCCCCTGGATCAACATGTTAGGGCATGCTAGGCTATGGGTTGAACTAGATGGACTTAAAGTCTTCCTTCAACCTTAATAACTATGTAACTATGTAACTATGTAACAACATCCATTTTATCATATGATGTAATGGAAAGTGGAGCAAAATACCAATTGTGGAGAGATATAAAATGAGCAATTCTGCATTTGTTCTTTGGACATTTAATTTGTTTTAATTTGTATTGATTTTACCATAAACAATGACTTGGCAGTATGATTTTACAGTACAAAAATTTTTTTGTTTTATTTATGTTGTAAAATTTCTTGTAACGCCTATTACCAATCGGAATAATTTATCTTATATTTTGATAGATCAGACTTTTTTTAATGCAGTTATGTTAGTTATGTGTATTTTTTAATGTCTTAGATTTTAATGTGGTAAAAGGGGGTGATTTAAACTTTTATATATTTCTTTCTTTTTCATATCTTTTAACCCCTTTACCCCCAAGGGTGGTTTGCACGTTAATGACCGGGCCAATTTTTACAAATCTGACCACTGTCCCTTTATGAGGTTATAACTCTGGAACGCTTCAACGGATCTTGGCGATTCTGATAATGTTTTCTCGTGACATATTGTACTTCATGATAGTGGTAAAATTTCTTTGATATAACTTGCGTTTATTTGTGAAAAAAACGGAAAATTGGCAAAAACTTTGAAAATTTAGCAATTTTCCAAATTTGAATTTTTATGCCCTTAAATCACAGAGATATGTCACACAAAATACTTAATATGTAACATTTCCCATATGTCTACTTTACATCAGCACAATTTTGTAACCAACATTTTTTTTGTTAGGGAGTTATAAGGGTTAAAAGTTGACGAGCAATTTCTCATTTTTACACCGTTTTTTTTTTAGGGACCACATCTCATTTGAAGTCATTTTGAGGGGTCTATATGATAGAAAATACCCAACTGTGACACCATTCTAAAAACTTCACCCCTCAAGGTGCTCAAAACCACATTCAAGAAGTTTATTAACCCTTCAGGAGTTTCACAGGAATTTTTGGAATGTTTAAATAAAAATGAACATTTAACTTTTTTTTACACAAAATTTATTTCAGCTCCAATTTGTTTTATTTTACCAAGGGTAACAGGAGAAAATGGACCCCAAAAGTTGTTGTACAATTTGTGCTGAGTACGCTGATACCCCATATGTGGGGGTAAACCACTGTTTGGGCGCATTACAGAGCTCGGAAGGAAAGGAGCGCCATTTGACTTTTTCAATGCAAAATTGACTGGAATTGAGATGGGACGCCATGTTGAGTTTGGAGAGCCCCTAATGTGCCTAAACATTGAAACCCCCACAAGTGACACCATTTTGGAAAGTAGACCCCCTAAGGAACTTATCTAGATGTGTTTTGAGAGCTTTGAACCCCCAAGTGTTTCACTA